>NW_024622804.1:0-3976 GCF_008729295.1 Plectropomus leopardus
TATTTAACATTCGCAATTTCAATTTGCGCAATTTGAGGGTTAATGGAAACCTGCTTAGTGAAACAAGAAATGTCTCCTATGAAATCATAGCCTCATGCTTATTCACACAATCTCATTCACACACACACACACACACACACACACACACACACACACACACACACACACACGGGGCCAAGACCCACCTGAAGTTGCTGTCAGTAGTGCTCGGCGTCACGGCTGCCTCCCAGATGTTTCTCTCTGCTGGCCTTTCTCCTCTCATTCCTTCAGAGCCGCGCTGGCTGCGATGCTGCTCAGATTCTGGCATCATCAGACATTCAGCCTCCAAAGGACACGCAGTTACACAACAGAGCAAAGGAGCAAATCAAATCATGACTCTGCTGTTACCTTATGAAAGAGATTTCCATAGGACTCAACAGCCTGTAGATACATGTAGAGGACATGTGATACACTGTGAATTACACAAAACTCAGCTAGAATAAAATGTCAAAGAGTATCAGACGCAAAAACTACTGAATGCAAACAAAGTGTGTCCACTTCAGAGTTATCTGTCACTTGAAATTAAAGCAGAAATTGATGAAATATGTGGATTTACTTATAAAGCAGGGACACTCAACTTGCTTTGTTTGGGGCCACTTTTGCAAAATGACAGGAGGCCGGGGGCCACATACGTGTTTCTGGGATTTTAGGACAGTTTTAAGATTTCAGAATAGTTCTAGCATTTTAGGACATTTCTAGGATTTTAGAATGTCTTCAGGATTTTAGGACATTTCTTACATTTTTGGGCATTTCTAGGATTTTAGGATGTTTCTTGGACTTTAGGACATTCCTTGGATTTTAGGACATTTCTAGGATCTTAAGACATTTCTTGCATTTTAGGATATTTCTTGGATTTTAGGACGTTTCTAGAATCTTAAAATGTTTCTAGGATTGCAGGTGATTCAAGGACCTTAGGACATTTCAAGGATTTTAAGGATGTTTCTAGAATTTCAGGACATCTAGGATTTTGGGACATTTCTAGGATTTTAGTACGTTTCTAGAATTTTTGAACATTAGGATCTAGAGTTACGGGGCACTTTTTTGATGAACAAGCTCTATTTTGATGCTGATTTATGCAGTTTGGCACCTTATTTCTACTAAAAGTACAAAAACAATTCCCAATTCACTTCAGTTTATTTTTATTGTGAATTAGAAAATGGTTGGGGGGACACTAAGCATCCTATTGTGGGCCAAATTTGGCCCGTGGGCCATAAGTTGAGTATCACTGCAGTTAGGTCTAGTAGGCCTCTGATATCATGCTTTTAACAGACATTGTGGATTTGTTTAGATTTGTTGTTAGACCAGATACTAATGCAGAGCTTGGTTTGTTTTCTATTCTCCAGAGTCCTCCCATGGAGCTGAGTAAGTACCAGACTCTGCCGGGGAAACTGAAAAGTAAAAAGAGCGAGCTGCGGGTCGAGCTGAACGGAGACCGAGATGAAGAGTATTTGTCCCCTGTGCAGCTCTCTCCCGTCCACAGCCACGAGCAGGACTACACTCTCAGTGAGTTTCTCTGATTTCTGCCTGTCACATGTTCTCATGTTCAGTATTTACCAGCTTTGACAGAAAACTGTTAATTAAAAGTATCTGGAGCAGCTTCATGTACTTCCAATGTGCATTAAGAAGGGAGATGAATCAAAGGCGAAGAAACTTCAGCAACACTTGTTTTTATTAATCGACCAACATGTTTCGTTGTTCCCAGTGGGCACCTCCTCAGCTTTGTACAGTTACAGAGAGCGTTACAGATTTTGGTGAATCCGATTTGGACCACTTATACGAGCAAATCTCAAAAAAGAAAACATGTTTCAGATAAGGACACTAAAATGATCTTGCACGAGGCCCATTGTTTTTTAAAAAGTTGCTGTTTTTCAAATGTCATTTTCATTGCTGTAAGCACAGCAAATCAACTCCTTTCACCTCAGTTGTATATAATTCTGTGGCGGATAAATCAAAACAGTCATATTACTGCAAAATGTGAATAGCACATGGGTTATCTGGTAAGATATTCTTGAACAGACCCTTTAATCCTTTGAAACATGAGAAAATCGGCTTGATTTCTTTCAAAAACATGGGAGGAAGGCAAAAAAGGGAAAAAAATTAGAAACTATGTATATGATTATTAGAATGATATCTTCAAAATGTAATACAGAATATATATATATTTTATTTTTAGAACTTTTTTCAGATAATTTTCACTGTTTGTTTTTTACTTTATTTATTTATTTTTTGCTAATTTTCTGGTAATCTTCCTGTAACTTTTTACTTATTTGTTGCATATTTTGGGGGGAATTTTCTTGTAATTTATTTACTAATTTGTTGCTAATTTTTAAATTTAGCAACAAATTAGCAAAAATAAATAAATGAAGTAAAAAACAAACAATGAAAATTACCTGAAAAAAGTGCTAAAAATAAAATATTTATATATATAGTCTGTATTACATTTTGAAGATATCATTTTAATAGTCATATACATAGTTTCTAATTTTTTCCCTATTTTTTCAGAATTTTCTAAATTTTCTCTCTCTTTTTCTCATTTTTTAAATAGTAAATTTTCAGTTTGTTTTGTTTTCACCTTTTATCAATTTCTTGCAATTGACGCATTGCTTTTTTTAAAGAAGATTAAACCTTTTCGCTGAGGTTTCAGTGGTTTAAATACCTGTGGAAGGTGTCTGTATGCAGCACAGTAAAGACTGATGTCAATTTAGATTTTAAAGGTTTTATGTAGCAAAAAACCTAATTTAATAAACTGTAACTGTTAAATAACTCTTCAGCTCGACTAACATCGACTAACCTTGCTCCAAATGCTTTCTTCTCTGTGCCCTTTCTCCCTCTCTCCTCCCTCTTTCTGCCTCGCTGTCCGACTGCTCTTTCTCTGTTTGTCCTCCGGCTGCAGTTCGCTGCAGGAGCGCCAGTGCTCCGGCTTTAGGTACTGTACGCTCACACAGACATCCAAATGTCAGCACTGCGGACACACTCTCAGGAGCCCTGAGTCAACTGGCTAATGTTGTTGTTATTCTGATGCTGAAGTCACACAAACAAGCATTTTTTTGACAAGTAAAATTCCTGTCGGTTATCTCCCAAACGAAACAAAGAGTGACAGCCGTAGCTCAGAGGTGAGCCGAGTCAGGGCGAGTCACTGTTCTCACACAGGATCACGCTCCTCTAAAGCCGGGATTATTAGGACTCTGTCATGACTCAGAGAGCTGTCGAAGATAATGCCCGGCTCTCTCGCATCAGCATCCGCTGAAACTTACACACACACTCAAAGCTCATAGGCATATAAGCGCACAGCGGCCCGTGCATCAGCCCACACAAAGCCAGAGCTTGAAGCAGGAGGGTAATCAGAGGGCTGAGAGGGCGAGGAGTGCAAGCTTAAGGATATGTGCAGTTCAACTAGCTTAGACATCCAAAGTAAACAAACAAAGATGTAACCTGACGTCCCCCTTTGCTCTCACCGCCTCATCCAGCGCGCTCTCGCTCTCTGACAGTCTGAAGCAGGATGTGGCTGAAAGAGCGAGTCGAGCGAGTGCTCAAAGTAAACAGGTGTGGAATAAAAAGAATCGCCCGATCAAACACTTATTTACATGTGATGAGCTGGCAGCAGTTTGTTTTAGCACCACCTTGGTTAAACTGCTCAAGGAGGGAGTTTAAGGTAAAAGGGACAGCTTACCCCAAATCAAAAATACATTTTTTTCTGTTAGCTGGAGCACTATTTATCTGTCGAGTGTTGGAGATATCGGCCGTAGAGATTTCTGCCTTCTTTCAAATATAACGCAGCTCGAACTTAAGTTTGGTTTTTATTTGAACTTTATTTAGCTTTTGACTTTTTATTTATACATTTTTGTCTGTTTTGCAATTCTTCCTGTATCATTTTATTATTTTTATCATATTTATTTATTTACTTTGTGCTGTCATTTAATTCTTATTTACAATTTAA
>NW_024622805.1:0-873 GCF_008729295.1 Plectropomus leopardus
TGTGTATATGTGCATGCTTGTGTGTGTGCATGTGTGTGTGCGTGTGTGTGCATGTGTGAGTGCATGTGTGTTTGCATGTGTGCATGCATGCGTGCTTGTGTGTGTATGTGTGCATGCTTGTGTGTGTGCATGTGTGTGTGCATGTGTGCGTGTGTGTGTGTGAATGGATCAACTTTCAGCTCCTCTCTGCTGCAGAGTCCTGAACGCTCGTTGCTCTGAAAGCTCGTTTTAGGGAAGCCGCTCTGGTCTGGTGATGATAAAAAGTGACGCTCTGTCGGAGCAAAGTTAGCGCTGCAGAGACGGAGACATTAGAGTGTGGACATGAATGGCAGGACAGCTTGTTCTTTGCAAAGTAAGACATATGTGTATCTGTGGACTTACAGGCAGTTCCAGGTAGGACTCAGAACTCTGCAGCAGCTTCGCTTTGCTCTGTGGTGTGTGTTTTCTCACTGTGTGTGTGTGTGTGTTTTGCAGCAGGAGCAGGTACAGTGGGACGATGTCAACAAACTCCTGCAGAATCGTGGATTTAAGCCGGTGTGTTTTGCAGATCCTGTGGAGAATAAGAACCTTTCAGGTAAGAGTCGCCGGTTCCGATTTTTTGTGGCGCTTTTTGCAAGCATTTAAACCTCTGAAACCTGAGAAAATTATTTTTTTATTATTAGATTTTCTTTCTAAATTGTGGGGAAAAACGGGCAAGTAGCAGCTTGGCATGAAATGTCCTGCATGTTGCATTAAAAAAAAAAAAAAAAAGACAAAAAACAGAAAGGAGAGTTATGAGAAAATTTAAAAGATAATGAAAAACATCAAGTAACCTATATTTATAATTATATATTTTACATTACACTCCAGAAATATTACATTTATATGTGTATA
>NW_024622805.1:904-1300 GCF_008729295.1 Plectropomus leopardus
GTGTGTGTGCGTGCGTGTGTGTGTGCATGTGTGTGTGTGCATGCATGCATGCTTGTGTGTTTGTGTGTATATGTGTGCATGCTTGTGTGTGCTTGTGTGCATGCTTGCATGTGTGTGCATGTGCGTGCGTGTGTGTATGCATGCGTGCTTGTGTGTTTGTGTGTGTATGTGTGCATGCTTGTGTGTGTGTGCATGCATGCGTGCTTGTGTGTTTGTGTGTGTATGTGTGTGCATGCGTGTGTGCGTGCGCACGCGCGTGTGTGTGCATGTCTGTGTGTGTGCATGTGTGTGTGCACGCACGTGTGTGTGTACATGCGTGAGTGCATGTGTGTTTGCATGTGTGCATGCATGTGTATATGTGCATGCTTGTGTGTGTGCATGTGTGTGTGCGTGTGT
>NW_024622806.1:0-6534 GCF_008729295.1 Plectropomus leopardus
TTGAATTGCTTGTAAAAGACATCGTACTGATGACATGTCAGGTGTTAGTGATGAAAAAGGACCCATAAGGAGTATTGATGGTAGTTTAAGAGAAGGTATGGTATTTAAAATTTGTGCAAAAGTTATTGAAATTTAGTTTTAAAAATGTGTATAAATCCTGAGCTATGGATTGAACAATGTGTATGCAGACATTTCCAAATGCTCTGGTGTTAAAATGCATAAATTCTGAATATTTCCAGCATCAAGACTATATACTTTATCATATTTTCGCCAAATACGCTACATTTTTTGTCTTAGCTCCATCTTATTCCCTTCCTGTGTGTGTTCTTTTGCGTCAGGTAATTGGATGCTGTGTGGCATTCATCCTAATTGTTGTGTGTTTGTGTGTGTGTGTGTGTGTGTGTGTGTGTGTGTGTGCTGCTTGTAGGCACTTTTATTGTATAATGAAGAGAGACAGGTTAAGTGTGGGATAGCGTTTCAGTATGCCCTTGAGACGTCCATCTGAAAAGAGTACAGTGTTTGTGTGTCAAAGTAATTGACATCTTACCCGTTTCTCCTCCCTCCTCCTTTCACTCCTCTCGTTTTCTCACCCTTTCGTCTCCCGGCCCTGTTCTCAATTTGTACCATTTTGTTTCTCTCCCTTCGCATTATGTCTTAACCTTTTACCTTTCCTGTGTTTGTGTCTTTATTTATTGTTTTTGTCTCTTTTTTTCAGTTGGTATCTTCAGACACTCCGACAGCGGAGCCTCCTGTGGCGGTGGTCCCCCCTGTGGAAACCACCACCCAGCCTTCACCCCCTCCTCCGCCGCTCCCACCCCCACCTGCAGAGAGGACCGGGGGCATCGGCGACTCCAGACCGCCCTCCTTCCAGTAAGCAAAGCACACTCATTTTAACCGTTAAAATCATTTATACATCACATATATTTACCTGAAAAGCAGCAGCACAAGTCCAAAAATCGTCTGAAAAGCTGCACATTTCCCCTGCCTCTCCCAGTGCTGTAATGCAGATACTGTATCTTTTTCCCCGAATATCTCAAACACTCCCAGTATCAAGTTACTACAAGAATAGCAAGAATACTACAGCTCGTTTTGAACCCGAGCTTAGCTGGCGCCTCCCTTGTTATTAACATGACCAGTTCTGGGAGAAGCTGGTTGTACATTCATACCCCTTTTCTCACCCAAAATAAGTGTGCGCACACAGGTTTTTCAAGTATGTGTAAACTCACTAAAATGGGGCTTAAGAGTGCATTCCCATTGCCTGTAGAGCAGGTGTGTGTACACAGATCTGCAGCAGACGAGTGTGCCCTTTTCTATGTATGTGTGTGTGTGTGTGTATATGTGTGTGTATCATATTCAACGTCACAGAAAGGTCGGAGAGGAGGTAAACAGTAAAAAAAACAGCTGGAACAAAGGTCTTTGAAAACTTTATTGTGGTTTCCTCTCTTCACATTTCTCTTACTTATTCAGGCTCTCTTTCAAACTCAGAGCAGACTAATTTGGATCAGTATTTTAGCGCTGCTTGGGAGGAGATGGAGAGTAATTAGTGGTGGTGTGTCATTGCATCTCGATTGGAGTCAAAGACGATAAATACCCATGACTAGTGCGGAGTCATCTGACCTGGATGTGAATGCCAAGTTTTATGCATTTCCATTGCATTAAAAAAACACGTTAGAAAAAATTTGAAACTTTGGCAACGTTTAATATGTACATCCAACATTTTAACATTTTATATGACAGAAAATAAGGAAAAGCATAATATGTCCCATGAAAAACTCACTTTGCCTGATGTTTAAGCAGAGTTTGCTTTATAGAACATTGATTTTAGCATTTTTATTCACATTTATGGACATTTTAAAGGCAACTTAATGAACTCTATTCCAACATTTACTTTGTTTTAGCTCTGACTTTGGTCTCCACACACTCCCGAGAGAAATATCTGCCTCTTCTCTGCTAAATGCTTAATCAAGTTTAACAGCTACTTGCTAACTTTGTCTGGTGGCTGTTAAGTGCTGGACAAGAAGTGTATCGTGGGTTTAACAGAGCTTTTGCATTGAAATCCAGAACCAAAACAATAAGCTGAAAGATGCTAAAAAGTCTTTGTTGACCTTAAGTTAAATTTAAAGCTAAAAATGATTTTTTTTACACTTCTTACTCCACCCTTTAATTACTACAAACTTATATTAAACTTGATTTTGAATAAAAAAAATTTCTGTGCACCTCTTGTGTGCACCGTTGCTATTTTTAATGGTTTTATTTTTAATTTTTAAATAATTAGCAAATTAATGTTACTTTTTATATCTTTATGTTTTTACTTTCATGGCAAATCTTTTTATATATTTTATTGCTCTGTAAAGCACTTTAAATTGCCCTGTTGTGAGAAATGTGCTATAAAAATAAAGCTACCTCACCTTGTCTAAAGGTAACTGGAGTTTGGTGATAATTCTCTGTGGGGTTGTCACTATAATTCACCCCTACTATATTACACACAGTCATATAGTCCACTGTTAATATGAAAATAGTGATTATAGCAGCATTAAAGAGTGTGAAACCACAAGGCAGTCCACTCAAAGGCCTTTCACAATTCAATAAAGATCCTCTAAATTAAAGTCTTCATCCTTAAACATCCGTTTTATCCTTCTGAAATGTGGGGAAACCATTACTGTAATCTGAACACGGCACGCAGTCTCCAAAACAAACTAAGTATCTGTATTTTTAATAGCTTCTTAGCAGCGCTCTTAGCTCCTAGAGAAGTATGTCGTCTGGAGCTCTTTAAGTTTGGTTTTCGGGGGTCAGATGGAGTTCACGCTCGCCACTGCAGCCTCCCGTCACGGCTGCGGCGCTCTCACTCATTCCCTCTCTTTGCACGTCATCCTGTGGCTGCAGGAGGGCGGCCTGATGGGGTTTTGAATCCAAATTCAAATTACACAATTTCTGTTCAACGTCACATAAATGTGCGGTTTTGCAGCCGGTGAGGGATTAACCACGCCAGTTATTTCTTTCCATGCTGCATTTGGAGTTGAATCAACACCATTGCTCATACTGGAAAATCAAATGTAACTTTCTTTTATCATGAACCGCAAAACGTTTTCTGACCTCCTCTGTAATCAGCATATTCGTCAGTGTGTGCACATCTTATTGAAGTGTGCAGCCTCGTGTAGGCTTACTGCTTGTTGCTACATGCACATTTGCCTGTTACCAGCTGTGGACGTGACGAGGTGGTTTTTGCTTTCTTCCTGCAACTTCCTCCATGTTTTTTGGCGACACATTACAAAAGTAACATTTTATTAACTGATTTATGTCGGCTAGTTTGTTATAAGCACCAAACAAGGTAATTTAGACGAATTGTTACCATTACAATCTGATTTTCACACTTTTAAATGTTCTGGTAATTATGTAACTTTAACTACCTAATGCCTCTTTTAACAGTTTCTGGCTGTGATACATGGTGTGATTTTTGAAGAAAAAGGTGCAGGTTTGGAAGGCATGTTTCCAAAAACAGCCAAGATGTTGTCTTCAGAAATTACAAAACCAAAACACCCACTTGGGTTTTTTTTTTTTTAGCAAAAAATGCCAAAATATTAAAAACAAAAATCACCAAAAATGTTTTCTTTAAAAAAATGTTAAAAGAAAAAGAAATGGCCAACATTTATAAAGAAGAAATTTGAAGACATTTGAGTGATTTTGTGTGTTTGTGCTTTTTTATTGACTCTCTGTGGATGAATAAACCTCTTTGGATTTAATTAAAGCAGCCTGCTAAATGTATTAGTTGGAGTTTACAGTTTTTTTTCCAGCTTATTCCAGCATTGTTGAGCTGCCATATAATCTATTACTACCTCAGTTGGGAGTTTTATGAGTCATATTGTCAAATTCTGGCGTCCCTGGATAACAAGAGAAGACATGATATCTGCTGCATCACTTTTAATCTTTTTCTCTAAACTGTCTGCAGTGAGTCTGACAGTGTTTCTCGTGATAAATCAGTGGAGTATTCTTTTTTTTCAACTCATAAAACATGTTTATTGGTTATTATTATGAGCAGCACATCTGAAAAAACAGATGTCACTCTGGGAAAGTTATTACATTATAACTCATATGTTAGAAATGCTCTATTTCTGACTGCCTTTTTATTCTTGTTTTACAGTCCCAATGCGACCGGCAGCGTGGAGACGCTGGACGACCAGACTGAGACGGAGTCTGTAGTGTCCTTCAGGAGGGAGAGACCTCGGCACAGAGAGAGCATGGAGCCGCACGGTGAGAAACTGCGTTTTTACGATGCCATCAAGATTTGGCGTGTCCCAACATCCACACAATGAATATATGATATGATCAAGGAATGTGGAGAAGTGAGGAATGTTTGCGATCTATAGGACAAAAACTCAGACTTGATCAAACATGATGGTAAATAGCTCCTCTTCTTCTGTGGTGTCTCAGGGCCTCGTATGAACGGCCAGAGTCGCCTGGAGCGCCACCTGGCGGGATACGAGAGCTCCAGCACGGTGATGAGCAGCGAGCTGGAAACCACCAGCTTCTGCGACTCGGAGGACGACGACACCATGAGCAGGTGGGACGTCGACGAGAGACGAGAGCGTTACCTTTGGAGCATTTTGGGTGTTTTTTTAGAGAGATGCATATGGAACTAATATCCTGCCAAAACTTAACAAACAAACAGAATAATGCCAGGTGATTTACGAACAAACACAATGTAGTTTACAAATGAAAAACAAGATTAACAAATGCAAAAACAAAACGTACCTATCAAACAAATAAACAACATATTTTCACTACGTAATGAGAGTAATTTTACCACCACAAAAGCACATAGCGCCAAGAGTGAATGTAAACAATCCCGGAGCGAGCAGCTGAGAATCACGGTCGTCTCAAATTTAGCTACGTATTCTGACCATCAGGGTGATAAACCTGCTAGCTGTTAAAGACTGAATATTGGCCGGGAACGCCAGTGGTTAACAAAAAAATTAACGCATTATGTACAGTCCACAGCCCAAATTTAGGGCCCGCTTTAATATTCACACACACTCCTAAAACTCTGCTTTTTTTTCAAAATCAAGCTTTAAAAAATATACATTATTATTTTCCGCTTTCAGTCAGTTATTTTATCAACCAACATCAGTCCCAATCATAAATATCAAATATTGATTCATTTTCAGAATTTTAACCCTTTAAATGCCAGGATTTTGTCATCATGCAACTATGTTTTTAGATTTAAGAAAAAAAAGAATTATTTTAAATATACTGAATGCAAAGATATATATAATTTTTGGGGGGATTTTCACAGTCTGGGATATGTCAGTGATTTGCAGCAACATTGATTAGTGGAAATGGCATGCACTTTCTCACTATGCTGAATATGATAAAAATGACATCATGAGGTGAAAAATAGTAAAAGTGACAAATTACAAGGCAGAAGCCCAGAATGACACCCAGAAATAATACAATGCGCAGCCAAAATTATCAAAAAATAAAAAAATAAATGCGCGTAAAATACACCGAACAGTCCCTAAGAGTTAAAAAATGTATTTCTCCTCTGACCTTTCCCCTTTTGCTGACTCTTGAACTTGCAGGTTCAGCAGTGCGACGGAGCAGAGCACGGCCTCCAGGCTTCTTAAACGGCACCGCAGACGCAGGAAACAGCGCCCCCCACGTTTGGAGAGGGTATATTTATTAATATTTATGTATCCTTTTGTCTTAAATTGAATCATGTTTAACTGATGCTTTTCATTGCTAATTTCTAGAGACATTTAAATGGTTTGCTCAGAGAAAGTATTTTTGTGTAATTTTGTGGTTTTGGACTCCAGGCTTCGTCCTTCAGCAGTGTGACAGACTCCACAATGTCTCTGAACATCATCACCGTCACTCTCAACATGGGTCTGTTAACTCTTTAAACTTCTACATCCGTATAAATCAGCCGAGACCTCCTGATCAAATACTGCCCTACACTTTTTTTGACAAATAGTGTTAACACTGTTTTTGTTTCTCAACTATACAGAGAAGTACAATTTCTTGGGCATCAGCATCGTGGGTCAGAGCAACGAAAGAGGAGACGGAGGCATCTACATCGGCTCCATCATGAAGGGCGGAGCCGTGGCTGCAGACGGACGCATCGAGCCTGGAGACATGCTGCTTCAGGTGAGGAGGAATAAAGAGCGAATCCCAAATCAAACATAGTGATTTTCTTTTAACCCTTTGAAACGTGAGAATAGTGTCTTGATTGTCTGGAAACGTAGGAGGAACGCAATGAGCAATGAAAGAAGAATTGACCCAAAAATTAGCAAGAAATTAGTAAAAAGTACAAGAAAATTACCTGAAAATTAAAAAAAATAAAATAAAATAAAATAAAATCAAATCTAATCAAAAAGAAAGGATAGAAAAAAGAGAAAGAATGGAGAATAAAAAACACAAGGCAAAAAAGACTTAAAGTGCTTAAATTTTTATTTAAAATTCTTTACCATAATTTTAAATATATAATTATGATAATTCTTTTTTGACCTAAATATTTTTCCCTTTCTTTAAAAAAAAAAA
>NW_024622807.1:0-4622 GCF_008729295.1 Plectropomus leopardus
AGGTTTTGCGGATTGCGTGTACGGCAGACTGTGCGTCTTTTCCGGTTGCCAATAATGACCGGGATGCGTGAGAGACACATTGTGCGTTAGACTGAAAACAGACAGGCGGCAGCAGTAGTCGGTGTCCTTGCTCGGTGGACTCGCGCAGGTAGACTCGCAGGTCTTTACCCTGTGTGGTCTTCACACTTTGTGGGCTGGCCTTTTTAGGTACCTGAACACAGTCACAGCTGTTTCCAACTTGACTGATTGCACCCAGCTGAACCGCCCCTGTCTGGTTTCACTTGGGCAATCAATAGAGGGTGTGACCCGCGTCAGCTGACCTCACCTATTGTTGCAGAGAGAAACTGAAAGTCAGTGCTAAGCACTTAACAACCCCCCAACACAAAAACAAACCCAAGCAAGATTCACCTTACCTAAGCTGGCTCGGGTAACCTTACCTAAGCTGGCTCAACCTTCTTCTGTCTAAGATTCAGTGCTTGTTTAATCATGACACAGAAATGTCTGAATCACAAACTGATGCAGCTAATTTCTGGTGTAATGAATTACTGAAATTATAATTATCCTCATTAAAGTGTGTCTGCAGGTATTTTTTTAAATGTTTGTTAAAAGCAGTTCAGCACTTCAGCCTGCGACTGAAATCTGATCCATGATTGTTTGGGCTGAAAGTAAATACGGGCAGGTGCTTTCCATTAAAATTCCCCGCCTCGCCCTCCGTCCCTCCGCTCTCTGTGTGACTTTTGCTGTTTCATGAAAACCGAGAGCTGATGAGAAGCTGAACCACTAATGAGAGACCAGTCACGTGGACTCCCCGCACCTCCTCACCTGCTCCCGCTCTCCTCATCAGCTTCAGCCGACCCTTTTCCCCAAAGTTTGAGCTTTGTTTCTTTGATTTTAAGCCACCAGAACCTGAATTTTGTCTGTAAATCAACAAGTCCCCAGTTTGTCTGCACAAATTTGAACCACCTGCACGATACAATCAGTCAAGCGTCCCCAATTTGATACACCTACTTTAACCAGCAACAAATCACGAGTTAAAAATGAAACCTGCAGCTTATGCACAATGTTAGAAACGTTTGTGTGGTTGGACTGAGCCTTCTGTTAGATTCGGGTGGTTAAGAGTGTTTGATGCATCTGGAGTTGACTTCTCTTATATTTCCTCTTTCCAAAAAAGAAAATATAAGAGAAATTTCAGAAAATGTTGCTGCATGCGGCCCGTAGTTAGATGTGTAGTTGGAGAGAGCTTTCAGTTGTACGCTCATTTTGTTTATATTTGTGCAAGTTTTGTGAAAACATACAGATTCGGACAAAACGGAGCAGAGATCGCAGAGGTAATGTAGGAGACGACCAAACATTTCGAAAAATGATGGAATAGAACAAATGAATAAAACATTAATATTATAAAACAATTCTCCATTCGTGTCGCAACGTATTTAACTGCTTAACAGACAAACTCTGTCTGAAACACTGCCTCCGTTAACCCTTTGAAACCTGAGTAAATTGGTTTGATTTCTTTGAGAAACGTGAAGAAGACTAGACCAACAAAAAAGTAGTGACCAAAAATACCAAAAATAGTCAAAAAAATCTAAATAAATTAATAAATAAATTACAGTTAGGAAAGAAAAAGGATTAATCTAAAAAAGTACCAAAAATAGTCAAAAATATATAAATACATTTAAAAATATATCAAAAAAGAGTTTTTTTCAGCTTTTTTTTCTGTCTTTCCCAACAGACATTTCCCCCTTGCCTTTTAAAAAATAATTATTTAAGATTTAACATTTTTACCAAGTTGCTTATTGCCTTTTTTTCCTGTTTTGAAATCACACCAACTTGCAAAACAATGTCTGAAAGCAGCACAAGAAAAGTGATGTCGCTCCAGGTTTCAAAGGGTTAAAATGTACACTATTACAACCTCTACAGAGTTTGTTTTTTGTGTGAAACTTTTCACCTAATTTACTCAATATCCTGCTTTTTTTTTCGAATGATTTAAAACAGTCAACAGTGTTTAAAGAACAAAATTAGGTCCATGAGACTGTTTCCACATTAGCACACTGTCTTCACACCACACATTTCCAAAAATCTCACTGTATTTACAATCAAAAATATTCAACAAATCACTTTCATTGCTCGCAAAGAATGATAGAAATGCTTATGATCTGGAAAAAAAGGCTTTATTTTGAAAAAAAAAAGTCAATTCAGTTAAATCCACATAACAAATAATCTGATGTTGCCTGAGTAGTTCAGAGTTTCACACGCTTACAAACTTTCACATTTTCTGCTCTTCATGTTTCTTTCACAATTCTTTCACTTCAAAAAACAAATGCTACAAAAAATATATATATATCCTTCAACAAGATTTTTTTTAATTTCATTACAACTCAGAATGATTACAACACAGAATCGTTATATTATTTTTAATGAATTTTTTGTTTATTTTGCACGGCGTCTCCTCCCTGACGTGCAGCGGTGGTCCGGCCGGCTCTGTTGGTGCTGCTGTGGCTGAAGGGGTCAGAGGTCACTCCCCGTTTACTCACGCTTCACTTTAAAGCAGCGTTTGCCCTTTAGACACACAAATATTTATCAGAAAGGAAAAGCAGATGATTTAATCATGTTTTACATTAAAGATCCTCCAACAAAGTGATGACAGACACAAAACAGGCAGAGTTTCAGCTTCTGTACGTCATGACTCAAAGCAGTTTGTGGTTTCACGGTGAAATAATTCGCAGCACTTCAACTTAATGAGGCTTGAAACAGGCTGAGGTTTTGGAATAATGTCAAACAACTCAAAGTCGGAAATCCTAATGACCCTTTTCCCCTAAATTCAGCTTCTTTTTGACGTAACCTCATAAAGTGGACTGTTAAAGTTAAAGTGTGATAAAATTGTGTGTTGAAAAATGCAAAAACTTTTAAACTTTGACTTCTCGCTTCTCACTTAAAAGAATAGTTCGACATCTTGTAAATATATTTGCTTTCTTGAAGAAATTTCACAGTTTTGGGGTTTATGGAGGTGTGTGTGTGTGTGTGGTTTTGGAGTTTAAATTGTAGGAAGTAATCTTGCTTGTATTTTACAATTAATATGATTTGTGGGTTTGTTTTTTCTGTAAGACGCTTTACTTTTTATATATTTTATCCCCATTTTGTTTTGCATTATGTGAAACAACTAAACTAAACTAAGTTGTCATATGACGGCACTTTTACAGTGATTTCGGCGTCAGACACCAATGCTGATAGCCACCTTTGACGGGCAGTGTCAGCTGCTAACGTGGCCGGACTGAACCTTTCGCAGTGTTATGATGAAACGCCGCAGCATCAGTTTGAAAAGCTGCTGGGTAACGATGTAACATAAGGAGCTCAACAACAACCGCCTCAGGGTGGACAGGAGGGGGCGTGAATGTGCCAAACAAACCCCGGACTTTCACCTGGGAGCCCGATGTTCACCTCTGACATAAATGTTGAGCCATATTTTGTTTTCTAAACCTAACCGAGTGCATTTGTTACCTAAACATGTGCTTTTGTTGATGTGTTGGTGTTTGTGGCATCACGAAATGTTAACAGCAGATGCAGGAGGATAACTAGAGAGTAATACGTAGAAAGTCAACCGAGAAATCGGCGATATTTGATAATCACGTGTTGGGCTGGAGACAGTAAACGGGCATGGGATATAAAAAGAATAACATCATATTTCATGGTATTATTGGCCAGAAAGCCAGATTTTGTGTCTGCCACATTAGGCACTGCCCACATTCAGCATGAATAGCTTTTGTGACAGTTTTGCTCACTTGTCTGTGAGATCACGTTAAAATTTTGCATTTTTTGAGACTTTCAGTTTGAGACAACAAATATATTCAAGTTTGCAGAGCAGTGTAATGTTCAGAGTTTAAGTACCATGTAGTGGTGTTTCTTGCAGTATTTCTTCAGGGAATCCACGTGTTTCACCAGCTCTTCCACCCACAGCTCGTCAGCGGGCGCACAGAGCTTCCTGTCAAATCTGGTCACAAAACTGCCCAAGAAAACCAAATAATCCAGATCAGAGTGAGAATGTGACCATTTGCAGCGTGTCAAAAAGCATTCATCCACTTTTCGTCGCCTAAACTCACATCATGGCATCAATAGAGCAGCCCTGTCCGCTGATCTGTCGACGGTAATCTGCCACCTTGGGTTTGTCGATGGTTTTGTTTGCGACACTCAAGCAGCAGTCCATGGGCACCTGCGCCAGCGTCACTGAAACACAAAAAACATCAGATCAGTTTGTCTCCATCTCAAGTCGCTGAAATGTCTGCAGAATTTATGTCATTTAACCCTTTGAAACTTGGATTCCCATCATTTTTCTTGTGTTGCATTCAGACACAATTCACAAGCTACTTGACCCTTTAAAAATGGAGCCAATTGGTTTGATTATATTCGAAAACATGGGAAAAATAAACAATGACCAACAGGGTAAGAAATGTCCCACAAAGTGGAAAATAATTGAAAAAGGGGCGAAGAAAATTAGCCCAAAATCAGTTTTAAAGAAAAGGGAAATATTATTAGACAATTATCCAAAAAAAAAGGGAAAAAAAGTCCATAAAACCATAATTATAATATCATTCTAGAAGGACTAATGTTGCAGAAAAATATAATTAAAT
>NW_024622808.1:0-1179 GCF_008729295.1 Plectropomus leopardus
TGTGTGTGTGTGCGTGCGTGCGTGCATGCACATATGTGTGAGTGTGAGTGACTGCAATATACTCCCTAACCTGTTGAACCAGAGAGATAAAAGAATCATACTGCTGCATTTGTCAGAGAGAATCAGGCCAAAATACATCACTCCAGTTGACTCACCTGCTGCTCTGATGAAAGCTGTGAGATTATTGTCCCTAGATAACTAATGCAAAATGTCTCTTTGCATTTTCATGGCCTTTAAAGTATTAGCTGATAGCATTTGTTTGAAAGAATATGCCTGAGGAACATGAGTCTTTCTCCAACCTGACAAAGTACATCTGTAACCAGTTTCAAACCGAGTAATGAGATATGACAAGTACAGATAATATTCTGCTCAGGGATGTTTTGATCTCAGAACAAAAGTAATATCAATGAGATAAAAGTGGATTTTCCCCCCAATAATTTAAGAGAAATTGGGTTTCTGCATGCATATCTTTCTCTTTTCTGCTTATAAAAGGCTAAATTTTAGTGAGTGTATTTCGCCACTAGAGGGAGCCAACGAACAACACATGGAGAGTTCTGCCTGCCTAGATCACAGAGAAGGAATGCTTTGGTGTCATGTTTTTGATCAGGGCCAAAATGGTGACAATGATCACTCTGTAGGTGTGGCATTAATCATAGCTCACCTTTACATAAGACACTAACAATGTCGATCTTGTCATTTTCATGATTAAAGAATAGCAACAACTTTAAATAGGCCAAACATGTGTAGATCAGCAACAACTTTAAATGATATCTGAATTTATTTGAAAGACATCAAATCAAATCTGATAAGCTGTATAATCAAAATAAGTGTCAAAAATACTTAATCAAGCCTAGAGGGAAAACGGAATTCCTCACAGTCACATTACAGTGAAAATGATTTAAAGAGGTCGGCATATTAAGTAAAAATGAAATGATAAGCATCTAAAAATGTAAAAAAAAAAAAAAAAAAAGCATTATGCTAAAATGTTTATCACTAGAATCTAAAATACTTTAAAATATAAACTTATGAGTTATATGCTTATTTAGTATTTTTAAGTGTCAACATTGGGCATTGTGCAACTATGTTTAACACTCTAATGTAAAAGTGGCAAAGTGAGCTCACAAGTATGACATCATGTGATATATATGTAGAATTTGAACGGAACATAAAAAACAGTGG
>NW_024622809.1:0-2302 GCF_008729295.1 Plectropomus leopardus
GAGCGTCCCGGGCCGGCGGTCCAGCGCAGTGACGCAGCCTGGCGAGGAACCTCAGAGGATGAAGAGCTCCATTGTGTCGGTTGGGTATGATGTCATCCTGATGGCGCTTGGCAGCCCAAAACCCCGGGACGAGAGACACACAGCGAGAGAGAGAGAGAGAGAGAGAGAGAGAGAGAGAGAGAAAGAGAGAGAGACAGACAGACGGACAGAGAGGCCTCACTCTGCACTGAAAGGCATAAAATCCAATCCCCCTCTAACTACCTCTGCTGTGTGTGTGTGTGTGTGTCTGGTAGTTTAAGTGTGTTTCTGTGTGTGTGTTGAGTCTTTTGGTGGCGTGCAGACCGGGTGAGGAGGGGGGGGGGGGCTCTTTCACACCACAGCAGGCGTGAAACAAAAGGCAACTTTTCTCCTGGACTGAGCACTGATGACATCACTCTGCACCTTCATCCTCGTCTTCATGCTGAAGCGGTTTCACACTGTGGGACAGACAAAAACAAAAAGACGCAGAGGGTTAAATCTGGTCTCAGGTTCATGCACGCTGTTCTACATAAATAATAAACATTTATTTACTTTTTTGCTGTAACACAGCAGTCAGGAGCTCCTCTCTGGGTAAACAGCTGCTTATTCACCTACAAAAAGTTTGTGACGCTTCGTTCCATCGATCCCTAAAACTGTTTTCGAAGTGTGGGTTTGGTGTGAAGATAAATATGCAACCTACTCTGCCGCCCGGGTTTTTGTGTTGCTTAGAAACCACCCTGACATTATTAAAAGGATTTTTTGATATATAACAACTCATTTGGCTGATAACCAGTACTGATATTCATACATCCACTTTTTTTTTAATTATGCAACTTTATCAGTATGCCTGTACCCTGATTTATCCCTATTTTTATATCTATTTTCAGTTAGTTTGTTAGTTTTTACTTCTAGAGGGATTATTTTTTTCAAATGTTTATTTGGAGTCAAGAATGAACTGATTGCGATTTGGTGGTCAAAGGTCACCATGACTCACAAAACATGTTTTTGGCCATAACTCAAGAAATCATATACTAATTATAACAAAATTCCACACTGACATCTAACAGGATATAATGATGAAGTGACAATATTTTAAATCCAACAGGTCAAAGGTCAAATGTGACATCATTTGGTCAGATATAAACATGGTGGCAGTAATTCTAGTTTTGATGATTTACAGGACAGAAAAGAAAAAAATATTTTCTTTTGCCTTTTTTTGTTAAATGTTGGATATTTTTTATGAATAATGGATCATTAAATACATATCAAACCTGTGAGAAGGGACTGCGAGTGGACGTTGTTCTGTTTTTGCGTGTCATGAAGGTTTTCTGCCTGACTTGTATAGCATTGTCACCACTGTTTCATAAAACTATTTGTGGTCCTGTTAAAGCGCAGTCCATTTCTGTGTTTTGGTACAGCACGTGTACACACACCTAATTCATTACCGAAATAAACGTGAACCTCATGGTGTACAGTGCCCACGTACGCAACACAGTATCGGTATGAATCAAGCAAACAGTCGGGGTGAGTATCACCAGAAGCTCCATGATGCGACATTATTGCGATCTTAAACATGTTGCAATATGTTGAGTATTGCGATAACACATATAGTAATAATAACCTCATTTATGCAGCACCTTTAAAAATAAGAGTTTACAAAGTGCTTTGACAAACAAATAAAAACTGACAAGCGACACGTAGACAGCCAAACAACAGCGGAAAGCCGAACAGTCCTACTGAACACAAGCAAGACGAAACTAAGGTAGTCAGAACAAAATTAAAACCTGAGGACAAATAATGCAAGATGCAAGACGTAAAACGTCAATATAAAAATAATACAAAGAAAAAGACTGGTAAAATAACTAAAAATAAGTAAATAATGTAATATAAATTACACAATGATATGTGGCACTACAAGAGAGGTCACAAGGTCACTGAAATGAGTAGGATTCATCCTCCGGTGAGCAGGAGAATACAGGCGAGGTTTCATGCAAAAAAGCTGAAACCTTTCAAAATTAAAGTACGGCATCTAATGATAAAGCCTGCGTCCGCTCTGTAGGCGCTGATTGAAGATGTTCGTTTTTAACTTCCTGTAAAACGTCGCTCCTCTCTTCGGACTGACTCAGAGATCTACAGCAGCAGGAAATTCCCTCGTGTTGTAAAACCAGCGGTTACAGAGCCGACTTGACACAAAAAGAAAGTCCCCAAACATGTTCCTCTTCCCACAGCCCACACACACACACACACACACACACACACACACACACACACACACACACACACA
>NW_024622810.1:0-2903 GCF_008729295.1 Plectropomus leopardus
TCAAATTTATTTAAAAAAATAAAAATAAAAATAAATTTAAAAATGAAAAAAAGCCAAGAGCAAAAATCACAAAAAGAGTTTTCCTTAGAAACACCAAAAATAAAACAGCCATTAAAAAACAAAAGTGATGTGAATTTGAACAGCAGCAGAAGAAATTAGTGTGGTGATCATTTTTTACAGTGTGGACAGGAGACGGAGGTGTGGCTTATAACACACACAAACACACACACACAGAGTCAGGACTTTAAAAACAATGAGACTGCACAGCTGAAACACTGCTGCTGGACAAGCAACACCTGTCTGTCTGCCTGCGTGTCTCTGTGTCTTTCTGAGGACAGGTGTGAACGTGTGACAGGTGGTCTGCACAATTAAAGATTTAGTTTCTGAATGGCTTTTTCGTCTCCTGTCGGCTGAAGTTTGTCTCTCAGCTGGTCTTCGTGTCCAGCAGGTTTGTTCCATTCTAAGAGGACAGACTCAGGGTCGTGGGCGGGTCCTGTCGGGGCGTGGCGGCACTCGTCCACATGTGAAACTTGCAACTTTTCGTCGTGTTTTTGGCAGAAATGGAGTGGAGCTGCTTGGGTCTGAAAGAGTTAAATGTGTCTTTTGTCGGCTCGGCTCGGCGTCTCGCTGTGACGCTGCGATGAACGTTGAGAAAGAAAAGAGTGAAGACGTCAAAAAGCACAACTTATATTTTGGAAGACGCTCTTACTTCTGGAGGAGACGATGAAGCGTCTGAGCGGCCTGATGAGGAGGAGGAGGAGCGAGGAGAGCAGAGGAGGAGAAGAGGACAAGGACAGGAGAGACAGACTGACACACAGACAGATGCTGAGGAGGAAGTCTGAACCCTGTGGACGGACGGAGAGAGACGAAAAGACAGAGGAGAAGAGGAGCAAGAGCGGCACTAAGAGAGAACGCAGGAAGTCTGAATCCAACATGGAGGAGGAGCTCCGGACACACAGGAAGAGGACGGAGACGAGCAGAGACAGGAGGAAGTCTGCATCATGGATCCTGGTGGAGGACAGAGCAACGGGACAGATGGACAGGAGGCAGAGTGAGGTAGACGGACTGCGGCGGCGGTCTGAACCCTGCGGGATCCTGTACATCCAACTGCTTCCTCTGTCCAGCAGGAAGAGGCGGGAGTTGCTGCAGAGACGGACGGGACGCAGGACGTCCTACAGCGAGGATGGGGACAGACAGACCGACAGTCAGCAGGGACAACAGCTAGGACAGACAGACAGTCGGCGTGGACAACATCTGGGACAGACCGACAGTCGGCGTGGACAACAGCTAGGACAGACGAGCAGAGGGACATCCGAACCCGGCGGCCCGCTGGACCACAGTAAGACGCACAAGTACACCGGTGCCGAGGGTGACTCCTGGTTACCATAGGAACCGCTCAGAATCACTATAGCAACCATGTAGAATCACAAGCTAAATAACCATAGCAACCACGCTGAATCACCATAGCAACCATCTCACATACAAACACGGACCCCTCGGTAACCGGCCAGGTTCACTGCCAACAGTCAGCCGTGACTTCATGACTGTGACATCACCCAAAACACCCTGGTAACCACCTCCTGTTTCCATAGTGACCACCGGGAGGTGCCCTTGTTGTGTTTTGTTGTATTTCCCCACAAATTTAACGGAGGATGGCGTGTGACCACGTTAGCGTCTGAAAGTCGTCCGTCACCTTCGATGCAGGTGACACGTGACAAACACTGTGAGCTCGTCAGTCGGCACGTCTCTGTGATTTCAGTGTAAGAGCCAGACGCCAAAAGCTGCCTTTTAACATCCGTATGAATCGCCACTGGACGGCGTCGGCCGTACAGAACCGTTCACCGCGTTATTACACGCCGCCAGATGGCCGGACCGCAACTTTCACAGCTACACGATCAGAGTGGTACTGCACTGAAAATGTTACATGGGTATGTAGGTATAATCGTGTTCTTTGTGTACTCACAGTAAAAGTACCTAATGCAGAAAAAAACTGAACAAACAAGCCCTTAAAAACCTTACAGTTATTAAGAAAACAAAACAAGTAAAACATCTGAAACTTATTAAAAAAAAACAAAAACACCCAAAACTCAAAAACTAAAAAAACTAAACTAAACAATCAAAAAAGAAACCCACTCAAAATATATTCCTAATAAAAAAGAAAAAAAGAACCCCAAACTAAAAAATGTTAAAACATAAAAATGAAAGAAAAAAAGACCCTGAAACTTAAAATTATAAAAAAATATAAATTTCACCCCAAATGATTTATTTAACACCATATCTGATTAACTCGTAATGAAATCTTCACATGTAAAGTCATTAAAACTGTCAAATACACAAAAGACAAATACTTCCCTCTGAAACGTTGTGCAGTAAAAATATGAAGTGGCATGCAAAGAAAATACTCAAGGAAAGTGCAAGTACCTGAAAGCTGTACTCTAAGCATTTGAGTATATGTACTCAGTTACATTCAGGACTGTGTGTGACACAAGAGACAGAGACACATAGAGACAGAGACAGACACAGACAGAGACATTCTTAGTATCACAGAGCATTAAGTGAACTGTCCCTCTGCTGTAATCTGTTAAAGAGGTGTGTGTGTGTGTGTGTGTGTGTGTGTGTGTGTGTGTGTGTGTGCGCGCGCGCGCGCATGTGTGTGCGTGTGTGTATGTGTATGTGTGCGTGTGTGTATGTGTGCCTGTGTGTCGGTATCTCACTTTGTTGTTTTTCAGTTTGTGAGACAGGAAATCCTCAGAAATTAAAATGAACATTATGTCATTTTGGTAACTCTGAGTGTATGAAGCATTATAATTCATTATGAAAGTCCTCATTATGCATTATAGACGTGGTGTTCATACACACACACACACACACACATACATATAATGCTTCATACCTACACTCAT
>NW_024622812.1:0-3208 GCF_008729295.1 Plectropomus leopardus
TTTGATTTTTTTTAATGAAAACCTGCCTGCAGGTTTAGAAGGAATGTTTTCTTTTTTAGAAATAATAACATTTTTGGCAGTTTTAATAAACTTTTTATTAAAAATAATTTTGGTGATATTTGAGAAAACCATTTTGGCAATTTTATTTTTTCTTTGCAAAAGTTTGGTGATTTAACAAAACATTTTGGCTTTATTAATGAAAATATTGTTGGCTTCGTTTTTCTTAAAATCTTTTAAAAATCACCAAAATTACACCATTTATCAGAAATTATTGTTGGATTTTCGAATTGCTGACAGTCCTTGAACACCTCATGTGTTATTATACAGGTTTATTTCAAGACTTTTCCAAAACTTTATAGATTATAGTGTATTTAGTTTTCCAAAACATTTACAGGCCTGGAAATTGTAATTCCATGACTTTTCCAGGTTTTCGATGAACTCTGTAAACAACTTTTGTATGAGTGCTAAATAGTCGTGAAGTTTTTCTACGTCCACTTTAAACAGACAATTGTGAACCCAAGTTCAGTTCCACTTCCTGTTCTCGTTCTCCGTCCGAAACTGTTGAAACTGCTGCTCGTACCGACTGCCGTCACCACGACTGCCTCACTAATTTAAATTTTACTGCTGATAGTACTTTGACTTGCAGTTCTTGTACTGACTCCTCCCAGTTTTCGTGGTATTCTGAGTGTAAATCAAGAGTTTTATCTCCGTGTCGTTGATGTTTGTTTACCTGCAGAGTCCCGTTCAGCTGCTCGTCAGAGTCCCAAAGCATCCTGGGAAACTTGGTGCCCTTAAACACAAACAGTAAAATGTCCAGATCAATAATCAATCATCTGGTTCGATCAGTTTTAGTGCAGAGAGACATGATTGTGTGTGTGTTGATGCATGTGTCCTAAATGTAGTCCAGATTGTGTATTTGAGTGTAATCAGTGAATTTGCAGCTCAGCTCCTACAATAAGTCTAAAATACACTGTGGAAACTAAATAGTTACATTCAGACTGTTCAGGTCCAAAAATGCTCCATTGAAACCCATTCAAACTGACATTTTTGATCCTCAAAAAAGGTGACTTAAAAGGTAAAACATATTGGCCTTCTTTTTCTTTAATTTTTCTTTTTTGGCAGATCGATTCCTCTCTGCAGGTTAACGCGTCCTCACCTTGTCCATCAGGCCGATCTCGTCCCCGTAGTTGATGACGGGCGTCCCGGGCAGTGTGAGCAGCAGCAGCTGGTGCAGTCTGACCAGGGCCGGACCCACCAGCGAGGCCAGGTGGCCCTCTGCCGGCCCCCCGAGGCTCCAGGCCAGTTTCAGCTGGCTGTGGTTCGAATACAGGAGCTGCACGGACTGAGCGTGCTCCATGGCGTCCGCGCCGCCGGGGCGGAGGACTCTGGATATCAGCAGGTCGACGCCGGTAGAGGAGAGGAGGGCGGAGACGTCCTCAGCCGAGGAGCGCTCAGTGAGGCCGATCAGGACTCTGAAAAATAAAATATAGATATTTATACACACTGAGTTTTTATTCAAACACAAAATTCTTTTTCAAGTTGAAATTGAGTTTAATTTTGATACTTGTACTTTTGATACTTTACTTTGTAAACATAGTGAGCCTCTAAACGTGTTTTTCTTTCACGTTCTTCAAATTAACTCTATATGCATTTTTTATTATTTTTATTTTACATTTTTCAGTCATGAGGACTTGCAGATTTGTGTAAATGTGGAGGAGGTGCTGTATTTATTTGGAAGATTTTCTTATGTGACGCTCTTCTGTTCTCTTTCTGTTATTTTTAAATTAATGTGTGTGTCCAAAAATCTGAGATGTCGAACAACAGAAACAAAATGTTGGTTGTTTGTTGGAGCTGCTTTGTTTAACTTTGTTGACCTGAATGAGCTAATAATAACAACAACAGAATAATAATAATTACAATGATTATAATAATAACAATAATAACAATCATGGTGTGTGACATCTTGCTCGTCCCACTGTGGTTACTGACCTCTTGTTTTTGGAGTCCTTCTTGGTCCCGTTCTGGACAATGGCTCGGATGTCGGTCCACAGAGACGGCACGACGGTGGAGACCCGCTCCACGCCCGCCAGCTGCACGCCATCCACGTCCTCATTCATCCAGAACACCAGAGCGGACTGAGGACAGACGCACGGACACAGAGACACATTTTAGTACCAACAGTGGTGGAGTATTAAGGAATTATTATTACACATTTTATTTTTAGAACCGCAGTTCATTTTTTTTAAAGAGGCTCGAAAACTTGTGAAACTTGGCACACAAATCAGAAAACTCGATATCGGAGCCTCATGATCTGATGCGTCTCTGCAGCACCTCCTGAAATAAATAAATACATAAATGTCTCATCGCTGAAATTTGGGGAAATGCATATAAAAGAAATCTAGATGCACATGTCTCCTGTTCAGCCTTGTCTGTCTCTTTGTCTCTCTGTCCTGTCTCACCTTGAGTCTCTCAGCCACGTTGGTGACGCTGGTGTTGGAGAACCAGGGTCCAAATGATCCCTGATAGTTTGGGGTCAGATCCAGAACCACAGAGATACCTGCAGACAGACACACACACATGCACACACACACACACACACACACACACACACACTATTATAAAGATAGTTAAGCCCTGATACAGTATCATTGATCATATAACTGCGATTTCAAACCTTTTGCGATAACAAATATCACGGTATGCTGCAGTCTCAATGATGTTCCCAAAGGAAAATTTCAAATAAGTTCAGTCTGTTCATCTCCCTTCAGTCATTTTAATGCAGCTTGATTTTATTTATTATTATTATTTATTATTCCTGCAGTCCAACTAAAGTTTATTCATACTTGAACTGTTAATAATTTACATGATACAAAAATCGACGTTTGGTGTCTGCGTATCGATTCCATCACAGTACGAATGTGTAATATTTATAAACGTCCTCACCCTTCTTATGAGCCGCCGCCACGAAGTCTTTGAACTGCTGCAGACTTCCTGCCTCAGAGGACACCTCCTCAAACCGCAGGGACAACACGTCGTCTCCCGGAGCAACGTGGATCGGACCCACGACCACACCGCCGACCTTCAGATCAGACAGACCGCTGAGCCGCTCCTCCACACCTGAGCAGGAGCAGGAGGAGAGAGAGGAGGAGCAGGAGGAGAGAGGAGGAGCAGGAGGAGAGAGAGGAGGAGCAGGAGCAGGAGGAGAGAG
>NW_024622813.1:0-1938 GCF_008729295.1 Plectropomus leopardus
TATATCATATAGTGATAGACTCTACATCGGATTAACATTAAAGTCCCATGTAAATCCTACAGTTTAGTATAAGAAACAGTGATATTTCTTCATTTCTGGTCTAATATTGTAGATACAACTGCTTTTACATTGGGGTACAAAAAGATTTTATGTTGTGTTTTTTGAGCTGCATGGATATTCTTCCGGTGCTGTGGCTTCGAGCCCTGCGCGGAATTGTTTTCTTAATTCCACTCCAGCCAGACTTCTGACCATTACTGCCGGCTCTCTCAATGTGTCTGTTTGTTTTACTTCTGTCCGCACCCACAAAGATCGTTCTGTATTTAAACTGTTTAGACAGAGTAGTATTGTCACAATACCAAAATTATGACGATATGATACCTGCCCAAAATATCTTGATAACGTTACTGAAACAATACCACTGCAAAAACCTCAAAAACAAAGAAAAGTAATGAAATAATGTATAAGATGACAGTCCTGACTTGGCAGGGCTTTAAAAAAGGGAAGGCAGAAGATAAGTATTTACAGTACATTTGAGCTGTTTTATTATCATTTGATGCATCATGGCTTGTTCCTCGTACAATGTATAAAATGACTTTATCGTGACCGTCGACTATAAAATGTGTTGTTTTAATGAGCCACCGGCAGGCGCGCGCGCGCGCGCACACACACACACACACACACACACACACACACACACACCGACTGACACACAGAGTAGGGCTTCTGCAGGACTCCAATTATATCTTGGAGTACTACTGCGATTTCCAAACACTATTAATATATTATCTCTAGAGCTAGTTGTTTGTTTCCAGTTTACAGTGAACTATAATTGTAGAAAAAAACTTAAAAGAAAATCTGACATTTAGCCATCAGTTTTTTCTTGTCTTGCAAAGTCAACAAAGTCTCATTTTAAACAGCACAAAAGAGGGTGCTATTATGCAATTACTGGGGGGATTTCTGAAATAAACTATGGGCACCTGGGCCCTATTTCAGAAAGCAGGATTAGTGAAAACTCTGAGTTTGTTGAGCCTCTTAGTTGTCCATTTCACAAAGCCAGTTCAGAGTCACCCTGAGTCAGTTACTATGGCAATACGCTCTGTAAGCAAACCTGCTCGCTGTGACTGAAAATCCTCCTGATTACTTACAAAGCTCTAAATGGTCAGGCTCTATCCTATCTGTTGCAGCTCAAAGTTCCATACCAACTCTTAAGATCACTGTGCTCTGAAAATGCAGGATTGCTTGTGGTTCCCAAAGTTTCCAGAAGTAGGACTAGGAACCAGAGCCTTCAGCTACCACGTAAGACCATGTTCCAGTTTCGGTCAGGGAGACAGACACCGTTTCCACTTTGAAGGGTAGACTTAAGATCTTCCTCTTTGAAAAAGCTTTTAATTAGGGCTGGCTCAGGTTGCCTGGACCAGCCCATAGTTAGGCTGACATAGGTTTAACCTGCCGGGGGACTTTCTATGATATGCTGAGCTCCCTTTCCTTCTATTACTCCCCCCATCTGAAAATCATGCACGTCTATTTACTGCATTACCCTTATTGCGAAGCTTAGCCTTGTATCTGTGTCAGCTGTGTGTAAGCTTAGCTTAGCCTCAGTAGTTTAGCTTAGCCTTGCATCTGTGATAGCTATGTGGTACTGTCACTACCTGGGGCTCGCGATTGCGGAGCCTGGGTCTATTGAACTGCACTACGCTAATCCTGTTGCCTCTCCGGAGCATTCCTGCTTCCTTGTTTCCTAGTTTTCCGGATCCTGGCCGTAACCTTGACTGTGCCTGACCGTGGTGATAGCTGTGCTGATGCCGCGACCCTGCCTTTGGTTGTGCTCGTGCTGTGGCTGTACTGATTCTGTGCCCCCCGCTCGCCCTGATCGTGGTCTGGTCCTGGTTGCGCCGATGCTGTGATCTTGCCTTTGGACAACTCCCTTTCAACATATGC
>NW_024622814.1:0-2861 GCF_008729295.1 Plectropomus leopardus
AAAGGCTACTAAAAAAACTAGGAACAAATCCTGTATATGATCAAAAACAAAAGGAAATTTGTTTGTATATCGTTTCTTGCATGAGGCCCAATCTTTATTTGGCTAGTCGACCAATCGCACACACACACACGCACGCACGCACGCACGCACGCACGCACGCACGCACGCACGCACACACACACACGCGCGCGCGTGTTGTAGATACACTGATAATACAGTATATTATCATATTGCCCGTGCCATCTATCCCAAATAAAATCTTTTTCTTTGCCTCTCTCTGTTTCTCTTCCTCTCTGCAGGTATCGCTGGCGGCCTCACTAACCTCTCCAAGATGCCCGCCTGTAACCTGATGCTGCTGGGAGCTCAGAGAAGAACGCTGTCTGGCTTCAGCAGCACCTCCCTGCTGCCCCACACCGGCTTCATTTACCACTGCGACGTTGTGCAGTCTCTACCACCTGTCAGTAAATACAACAACATTAATACATCACCGTCGGTGTTGTTCCACTCTGCACAGGGGACCTGGTAGCTTAAACCTGTCTCCCATTTTGTGTCTTCAGGACCTCAGGAGGAAGGCAGCTCGTCTGGTGGCTGCAAAGTGCACTCTGGCTGCCCGAGTGGACAGTTTCCACGAGAGTTCGGATGGCAAGGTGACTGTTCAGATAGAGCACATACACATTAATCCTGAATTTATGATTAGCTGTGTGCGTACTAACGTGTGCTACAAAATAACATTGTACAAATATGCAAAATTCTTTAACATTTTAGTGACCTTGTAACATATATATTTTGTTCCAACATTTTGACGATCAAAAACTACAGCATCAACCGGTGCCACATGTTTGAAATTACACCTCTGACACTGTCAGTATTTGAGAAATTAGTTTTACGAACAGTTTAGCATTTTATGTATCGCACTCAACAGTAATTTCAGTCATTTTTGACTCATCTGTTAACTTTTGTGTCATTTTTGCAGGTTGGCTACGATCTAAAAGAAGAAATAGAGAGGAAGTTTGATAAATGGCAGGAGCCGCCACCAGTGAAGCAGGTCAAACCGCTGCCAGCCCCGCTGGACGGACAGAGGAAGAAGAGAGGAGGAAGAAGGTACCGATCCTCTCAGCTGCTTTACACCTGCAGAACAGGCCAAAAAGTGGAGTGCAATATGTAGATGCTTGATGGAAAATTGAATAGATTAATGCAGCCTTTAATTTCAAGTAAAACATTCTGCAACATCAGAACACGGGGACGCAAACGAAGCTGAGGACAGAGCAGCAAAAAGCTTACATAACTCACATAGCCAAGTTTAGAATACCACCATCTTCGCCAAACGTGTATATATAACATAACCATCTCCACTCTTCTTTTCTCCTCTCCCGAAGGTATCGAAAGATGAAGGAGCGCCTCGGACTGACTGAGATCAGGAAACATGCCAACAGGATGACCTTTGCAGAGGTCAGTAAATATTGTCTCTCATGCCTCCTATATCTCATCTATTGTGTAACTAACCTCACAGCAACTTTTACGTGTATTTAATGCCGTGTTTTTCACTTTAAGGCAACAATATTCTTATTATTAATACTATTTTGAAACTGTGCCCCGTAATGGTTATTTGGCTATCAGATCTCATAATCAAGGAATGTGGTTTACTTAAAGACAAAAGTAAGTTGTGTACAAAGGCAGTGAGAAAATAGACAATGAATACACAGACACGTATACTGATGATCACACTAAATCATCTTTTTTCCAGAGCATCTAAATATAAACACGCAGATACAAACACTTGGACTAGGATGAAGGCTGTTAGCAGCTCCACTAGTTTCTTATTTCATCAGTTTACAACTGCAAATCCAACACTGCAGCATCCCGAGAGACATAGTTTGCTCTAATATTTCAGCCACAAAGCAGAATTCTAATTTAAACTACGCTGTTTACGGCAAACCCGCTGCAGTTGTAATTATTTTAATTCTTCATCTTCACCAAACCCCTTCCTGTACCTCTTGAATATGCACCCTGTTTTTTTTGTTCTGTTTATTTTTTAGTAGAAAGGTGAAAACTGTAGTTGTTGGTATGATTTAGGGCTGCAACAAAAAATCGATAAATTGATTATAATCGATTATTAAATGTGTTGGCAACAACTAAAATTATCGATTTGTTGTGTTGTGCAATTATTACTCACCGTTTCTCGCGCAGCACGTCAGGAGCGTCTCCGCTGCAGGTCAGCTGCAGCACATGTAGAGAAATGGTGGCTTGGCAATTTTTTAAGTAAAGATGGTGTTTTGATGATTATATTGACTCTATACCACTTTTTACTGCAGTTTAAAAGTCTCTCTCTGTCACAGAGATGAGGAAATACAAAGACGTCTGTTTTACTCCAACTTCCCTACTTCCTTTTCAAAACAAAAGCCCTCTGACAGCGTCTCTCTGGACAGAATCCCATCAGTTGCTGATACAAGGCATTTTATTTTGAAACATTTACAGGGCCGTGTTGTCAGCTGTGCAGAGCTTGTATAACTTCATAAATGTATATTATAATATCTGCGGCCGTGACGCAGCAGCGACGTTGCAACAACGCTGCATGTGTGAACACCTCAAGCATGACACACGCTGCAGTTCGGCAAATCAAAGTGAACATTCGTCGTTTTTTGACGAAGTAAAGAAACATAACGGTATGTCAGCATTTAGTTTTTGAATTGTTTCATATTTGATGTTGTAGTTATTTATTATTTAATAGTTTTTCACAGCTCAGGGATGTTCAAGCAACCCGCTGTTTATGCACTGCACTGTTTGCACTGTTGTAAATGGTAATCTGCTTTTAAGCAAAGTGATGGGAGAAAAAATGCTTATTTTATCATTATTTCTATTTT
>NW_024622815.1:0-2094 GCF_008729295.1 Plectropomus leopardus
GCAGACGGAGTCATGTATTACTCGCCCTGCCACGCCGGCTGCAGCTCCATCAACCACACCGAGCACTCCACAGGCAAACAGGTACACACACACACGCTGACTGTCACCGCACAGGCAAACAGGTACACACACACACGCTGACTGTCACTGCACAGGCAAACAGGTAAACACACACACACTGGAGGGAAATTACACCTGATTTTCTCTCATCTGTAATTAAAAAGTAGAGCACTTAAGGAAGAAAGCTCAATATTTCTCCTAGTATTTTTTTAACCCTTTGACACTTTATGAAATTTGCTTGCTTTATTTCAAAAACAAAAAGCAAAAGGGCAATGAGCAACTAAGCAAGAAATGGTGCATGAAGTTACCTGAAAAGAAAATGACTGAAAATAAGATGATAATAATAATAATAAAAAAACAAATAACAAGAAAATGACCCAAAGAAAGTGATATATATTTTTACATTTTTTATTAAAAAAAATATTATAAAAATATTTAAATATAGTTTTCTGTACACGTTTTTTTGTGTTTTTTCATCTAATTTCTCCCATTCTCCAAATCATTTTTTCTTCTTTTTTGTTCTTTTTTTTTAGGTTATTTTCTGTACCTTTTACGAAATTGTTGTTAATTTTTGGGTCATTTACTCTTTCATGGCTTGTTGCTTTCTTTCCATGTTTTTGAAAGAAATCAAGCTTATTTATTTATTTATTTATTTAACTCTAAAACAACATTATACGATACATAAAGAACACAAAATGAAGTTACACAAGGAAGGACTGCTATTCTTATTTAACTTTTTTGCTGTTCTATTATTTGTAGAACACTATTAAAGTTTAGCCACTTAGTTTTTATATCTATAGTACTTATGATTATTTATCAAAAATCTCATTGTAAATATTTTGTAAAAGCACCTATACGCAACCCTACAATATTTCACTATCAGTATTGAGGTATTTGGTCAAAAATATTGTGATATATGAGTATCTCTGATTGCCCTGCTCTGTGCTGAAGATCTCCCTCTTGCACAAAAATATTCTCCTCAGAGTATCAAGACATATTTTAAGCAAAAAGATTTTGCAGTCATGCATCTGAAAGAGTTCAATGCAGTTATAGTCATTTACATAATCAGTGACAGTAGTAACTGAAAATGCAAAATTTTGCAGCAGAGGCACTCATTTTCATTACAGGCACAATCTGTGGCATCTCAGTGCAAACAAACAAACGGACAAACAGGCAGAGTACCTGTTCTCTCCAAATCTGTTTTCTAGCTACACTAACTTATAAGATCATAGAATTTAATGATATTATAGTTTGATGCTATTTAGCTTTACTCAAGATACCAAAAGCATACACAAATTTGTTAAGATGAACATGAATGTCCTTGTTATATTAAGTCGTCCTTAATATTATCATATTAGAGTTGTGATATAAAACAAGAAATATTGTTATTCACATCTGTGTTGGATATCTCACTCTGACATTAATTATTAATGTCTAACCATCTTTGCAGGTCTCACACTTTCATACGTAGCAGTTCAAGTATCATTATCCAGTATTTAATATTTTAATTCTCTTAACATCAAAAAGCTTACAATGCACACTTGGGCAGCAGAAGACTCATCTAAACTGCTTTGCTAATATTGATTCAGCAGAATTAGTAAAGTACAGTAGTTTAGAAGAGTCGAACGGCTGAATCACTCTGCATTAAAGTCCAGATAAAACAGCATTTCCAGAGTATCTAGATTCAGTGTCATGTCATATTTCTCAGTGAAACACCATACCCAGGCAAGATACAACATCGAAGGAAAAAGTGTTTGTGTCATAATTTACTCAGCGATAGAAGGGGCGGTATTTAAAAAAAAAAATTGGAATCTGGAACCCAGTTTCAAAAGTTTGCATTTTCCAGCCCCCCAAAACACCATTGCTGTGTGACAAAAATTTAACCTTTACTGTGTAAACTGCCCCTGAAAATACTACACCTCCCTAATTCTAAAAGATAAGTTGTGAAGCGATATTAAAAAAACATTGACCTTTGGATTTATGAGAAAATTACAGGGATGTTGAGTTCATGAACTATTGACATGATCACGTTAT
>NW_024622816.1:0-3412 GCF_008729295.1 Plectropomus leopardus
TTTTTTTAAGAAAAAAAGAGAATGCTCTGCTCACTGCAACAAAGATGTCCTCCCTCGTAGAGACCGGACCGACTGTGTCTGTTGATTACATGGAATGTAAATGTCCCAGAGGGACACTGACTGGACTGGTATCAAGCGTTTTCTAGAAGACGAGCTAATGAGAGCTGAGAGTCGGACTAATGACCAGAAACAACCAGGGGACGGACTGAGGCCCAGAGGAAGACAGAAAGACAGATCAGTCCGATAGGCAGCGAGACGAGAGCGGAGCGGGACAGAATAAACATCAACAACCAGCAACATCGAAGCCAAACATGTTTGATATGATTCCAAAGACAAAAAATGTATTTTCATTTTTAAAGTTGAAGCGCTGAGTGGGACGTCAGTTTTGGTTATTTTATTTTCACCAGTTTTGATTAAACATTTGCTAAATGCATTTAAACAAAGTTTTATGTTGTAGATTGTTTTATTTCAAATTCTAAATACTGACAAAGTTTTTTTTATCGTAAATGTGTATCAGGTATAAATATAATATAATAATCGGTCGGTATCAGTATCGGCCCTGAAAAACCAATATCGGTCGACTCCTAGTCGCAAGTTCCCCTACGCACCTGTCGACCCACAGGTGTGCAAAAGTTTCCACCATGTGATTGCAAGATTTGAATCTCATTATGACGAAAATAAAACAGCTAAAAATTTTGCAACATGCATCACAATTCAGGCCGAAACTACCACAAAAACGGCCCTGAAGTCCAGACGGGACCGACTAACCAAATTAAAATTCCTAACGGGAGTCATGGCTCAAAATAAAGCATCTTGCTCACCAGAGCGACCCAGAGGAGACACCCCTCGCCCGGAGGCTCTGGGCTGCTTTGATGGTCACGAATTATTCTGTTGTCTGACATTTTAACCCTTTAAACACCTGGACCGTCACCAGCCTTTCACAGAGCTCTGAAACCTGAGAGTTGGTTTGAATTCTTTCAAAACACCAAATGAGCAACTTGGAGAAAAATTCTCACAATTCTCTTAATTACATACGTAAGATTATGTTACAGAAAGAACAGACAGAAAAAAAGAAAATAATTTTAATAAAAAGAAACAATTTTTTTTCTTGTATGTTTGTTTTTTACTTTACATTTTTTTCTTATTTTCCAGTAATTTTCTAATAACATTTTATTAATTTCTTGCTCATTTTTGAGCCATTTCTTAAAGTTGCCCGCCACCCTGTGATGTTTTTGTTTAAAGAAACAAAGCTAATTAGCTCAGGTTTCAAAGGGTTAAAGACTAATTGTGGTCAGTGGTGGCGTGTTAGGAACCTGTGACGTGATGCAGCTTCAGAAACAGACTCAGGAGAACGAGCTTTCAGCGGGACGTTCAGCACGGACCGCTGTGGGACCGCAGTGGTCGGGTGGTTAGGTTGAGTGTCATGAGTTAAACTTGTGTCTAATGAACATGCATGCACACACACACACACACACACACCCACACAACATAGAGGAGAGGAAGTACGAGGTGACGATAATGAACACAAAGCCAGCAGCGAGTCCGACAGCAGGAAGGAGAGCTGAAGCCGAAGAGAAGGAGAATTAACGCAGTCTCTGTTCACAGGGGGACTGAGACCTAGAACAGTAAGTAAACCTCGCAGAAGCCCGCAGGGCGGCTGCGGTCCCCTGGTACCCCGCTACGCCACAACGGCTGGCACACAGCCCGTCTGCTCAGAGTGGAAACACTCGGAGGAGCCGGTGCAGACTGGAGGGCCGGAGGAAGCAGGAAACGTGACGCTCTGCATTGAGCCGCTGCATCAACAACGCTGACACACACACACACACACACACACACACACACACACACACACACACACACACACACACACACACACACACAGAGACGCCTCACGAGCTCAGCCAGTGAGTCTGCACGGAGGAGCGACTGCAGGTGTCTGCCTGCCAAAAAATGCCATCAGCAACCCGGCATGCAGTGTTCAGAAAATTGAAAAAAAAAAAAAAGTCGTAAAAAGTAACAAAAAATGGCCAGGAAAATTGATTTAATAACCAGGGAAACAATATCAAGAAAACTAAATTTAGAATTATTACATTTATATATTTACAATTTGGTGGTGATAATAATAATAATAAGTTTTGGGGGTTTTTTTTGTTTGTCTTCTTTCTATTTATTTATTTACTGTTTGCTAATTTCAGAAAAGTTTCTTAAAGGTTTTTACCTGAAAAAGTAAAACTAAATGAAATGAGCAGTTTGGTAAAGAAATGTTCCACAAATTGCAAGAAATTAGCAGATTTTTTATTTAATTTATTTTTAAACACTGGGGGAAAAATGTTGAGGTAAAAAAGGAAAAGAGCTAGGGAAAAGTATATCAATAATTATCATAATTGTATGTATTTTTGTACCAGATTTTTTAAATAATTATTTAAAGCACTTTTGTCTTGTTTGCTTTGGTTTTTGTGGTTGTTTTTTTTTTCAAACTTTTTTTTTCGTTTGTTCTCCAATTTCAGGATTTTTCACTAATTCCTTGCTAATTTTTTGGCTCATTTCTTCTTCCCGTGTTCTTGAAAGGAATTAAGCCAGTTTGGTTTAGTTTCACGGGGTGAAGCTGCACGGTGTAAAAATTGTGGGGAAAGCTTTCAGGAAGCGCAGCAGTAATGGAAAGACCCCTTCGAGAGCCATAACAGAGTTAACACCTCACCTCCGACCACAAGCAATCGATGTGGTGAATATCTGCTGGATGAAGGTGCACATTAGTGCTCACACGGTGCAACAACACATCAGCTGCACTGGCATTAATGAAACCTCAGCGCACTGAGGCGCAGCAGCATTTCATTACATCTGGAGCCAGTTTATCGAATTCATTTCCATTCCACGAGTTACAGTAATGTGTATTTTTTGTAAACTGAGGCGGCAGAGATTAAATATATTAGATTACTGTTCATATGCTGCAGACGAGATGAAAAACTGGAGCTATGAAATGCAGATTAAATGTATACATGAGCTGTAGTTGACTGAAACACTGGCGAGCATTTCAAAAGTTTCAGTAGCTTTACTTTTTAACTTAAAAACGATATCACAACGATACTTTCTGCCAAACTTGAATGAAAACATTGTAGTTTAACTCGCGGACAAACTCGTATTTCTATAAATGACGGCGGCTTATTTGTCTATCAAATGTAACATAGTTTGTTATGTAAACATTTGGTCTTCTTGACATCTCATTATGTAAACAGTCTGAGAGCAAATAGTCAATTACAAAACTAACACGCTGACGACGTCAAGAGAAAATCCAGTGCACGTTATCAAAACATTAAACCGGACTTCATGCAGCACTAAATATCCAATCATGCACGAATTTCTTCAACAATTTATGAACTACTATGGGTAAAAGGGGCTTATTTGTCTATCAAAT
>NW_024622817.1:0-4171 GCF_008729295.1 Plectropomus leopardus
ACACACACACACACACACACACACACTCTCACTCTCACACACACACATACACACACACACACTCACTCTCTCACACACACACACACACACACACACACACACACACACTCATCATCTTCGTCTCCAGAACTTTTGTTTTTTTGACTCAGAAGCAGCAGCCGGTGTTCGTCGTTGTCTTCTTCTGTGGTGCTGACATCGTCTTTAATCTGGGTTGGAACGACTCGGCACTTTCTGAAACCTGCCAAGGTGGGAAACAAATCTGCCGACTCATTGTTTCCTCGACTGTGTCGAACCGAAGCCGCAACCTAGTTTTATCTGACTGCGCATCGACACACCAAAACCAGGTTGTGCCCAAACCGACCCGTTAAAACCGACAGGAAGTGACATCATCACTGCCAGGGAGAGGAGACGAGAGAGGAGACGAGAGAGGAGGTGAAGAATAAGAGGAACGAAAAGAAAAAGGAGAGAAGTGGAGAAGAGGAGAGGAAAAAGGAAAAGCCAATGAGGAGGAGAAGGAGGCGAATGGAGGAGGATAACATTGTCACAAGGAGAGAGGAGCAGAGGAAAGGAGTAAAGGAGATAAGGAAAGGAGAGGAGGAAAGTAGGAGGAAGGAGGCGAGAAAAAGATGAAAACAAACAGCAGGAAAGAAAGAAAGATGAGGAAAGAGGAGAAAAAAGAGGAACGATGGAAGAAAACCAAGAATAGAAGAAAGGAAAAAGGAGAACGAGGACAAAGAAAAGAAAGGAAAACAGGAGAAAGAAAGGAGACGAGGAGGAGAAAGAAACAAAAAAAAGGAGGAAAGGAGAAAATGGAAAGAAATGAAGAGAGAAGGAGATTAGACCGAAGGAGGAAGAAAAGAAGAAAAGAGAGGAGAGCCACGCGGTAAAAAGGTGGACGAAGAAAGAGGGGAAAAGAAAGGATGAAAGAAAACAGGAATAAGAGAAAAAGTATGGAGGAGGATTAGGGCCATGTAGGAGAAATAATTGAAATACGATGACGAGAAAACAGTCGAATAATTTCGAATCAATAGAACGATTTCTTTAGTTCATCTTCAAAAGGCATTTTTGGTCACATTTATTCTCGAAATTTTATTTCAACTTTATTCTTGAAACTTCGACGATAATCCCGACATTGAATTTTAACGTTATTCTCGACTTTTTTCTCGACATTTCGACTTTTTTCTCGACTTTTTTCTCGACGTGCGTAATGGATAAAAAATTGGCCAAAATCCTTTTCTGTAAAAAAGAAAAGGAGAGAGGAGGAGAAAAGGATGAGAGAAAACAAGGGACAAAAGTAGGAGAGGTACAAGGAGAAAAGGAGAAACTAAGGAGGGATGAAAAACAAAGAAAGGAGGCCAGGAGGAGAAGAGTAGGAGAGAAAGGAGGAGGAATGAGAGAAAAGCTGACAATAGAAGAAAGTTGAAGACGGGAGGAGAAAATAAGTGGGAAAAGAAAGGAGGTGAATAAGAAGGGATGACAGAAGAAACAGGAGAAACTAAAAGAAAAGAGAAGAGAAAGTAGGGGGAAAGGACAGAAGAAAAAGAAAATAGGAGAAAAGGAGGAGAAAGAGGGATGCAGGAAAGAAGAGACAGAGGGAGGACAATAAAAGAAAGAAGGAGAAAAGGAGAAATGAGAGGATGGATGGAGCAGATGAAAAAAGAGGAGCATAAAATACAAGAAAGAAAAGAAAAAGATAGAGGAGAAAAATAGAGGATAATTAAAGAAAGGAAAAAAAGGAAAAAAGCGGAATAAAGGAGGAGAGAGCGGGGACAAAAGAGGAGGAGAAGATAAAGAGAGAGCAAAAGACGACATGAGAAGACAGGAGGAAACGAGGAGGAGAGACAGGATGAGAAAAAAGAAAGAAAAGAGACGGAAAAGGAAAGGGGGAGAAGGAGGGATGCAGGAAAGATGAGTGACAGAATAGAGAAGTAGAAAAAGGGAAATTAAATTAAGGAGAAGGAGAGAGGAGAAAGAAGGAGAAGGAGGAAAAATACAGAAGAAAGGGAGAGGCACAAAAAAGCGATAGAGGAAAAAAGAGGAGAATAGAGAAACAAGGAGAGACATCAGGAGGAGAAAGAGGAGAAGAAAAGAAAGAAAAGGAGAAAAAGAGGAGAAGGAGGACGCAGAAAAAAGGGTAGAAACAGAAGGAGAAAATAGATGGACGATGACAGAAGAAAGGAGAGGAGAAAATACAACAAAAAAAGAAAGAAGTAGGGAAAGGAGCAGGAGCAGAGGAGAAAAGAGGAGAAAATAAAGAAAAATAGAGAAAAGGACGAGAAGGAGGGATTCAGAAAAGAGAAGGAGAAAATAGACGGATGACAATAGAAGAAAAAAAAAGAGAAAATACAAAAAAAGAAAAAGGAGGGAAAGGAGCAGAAGAGAAAATAAAGAGGAGAAAAGAGAAGAACAACAAAAGAAAGAAGAGAAAACACTGAAAACAGAAAAAGAGGAGAAAAAAGAAAGGGGGAGTAATGACACGAAAAAATAAAAGTGAGAAAGGAGAAAATAAAACAAAAAGGAGCAGAGGAAAAAAGAGGAGGCAGAAGAAAGGAGAGAAAAGGAGCGAACAAGGAGCAGAGCCAGCAGGGGGAGAAAACAGGATCAGAAAATAAAGAAAGAAAAGATGAAAAAGAGGAGGAGAAAAGGTGACATCAGCAGAGAGACTCCTTGGAAAGTCGCGGCGGTGACTCAATGATTTTAGGAAATTTCTGAAACAGGAGAGGAGGAGAGAGGAGGAGAGGAGAGGGGGAGGAGAGGAGAGGGGGAGGAGAGGAGGATGTATAAATGTGGCAGAGGAGAGCCCCTGCTGCAGTTGAAGATGTTTCTCCTCCTCGTCAGGACGTCTGCTCTCGCTCTGCTCATCGGCCTCGCCATCGCCGAGGGCCACGTTGCCACGGCGACGGCTGATCGAGTGCTCACCTGCCGGCAGGAGATCCCCACTGAGCTGATCCGAGAGCTGTGGAGCCGGACCAAACAGCTGATCAACAAGCTGCCGGTAAGATCAAAAACTGATGATCAATAACTAGTTTGTTAGACTGATGATCAACTCAAGATCAATGATCGGTTTCCGATCAATAATAACTGCAGTTAAAGATCAATGAAATCTTTTTACTGATTAGTTTGCAAATAACCGTCAGCACTGATTAAACTGCTAATCAATAAATCAGTTTACTATCAGTCTATCAAAGATCAATAATTATTTTCATTGATTTGTCTGCCGATCAAAAATGCCAATTTCTGATTATTCTGCCAATCAATGTTGGTTTACCACTCATTAAAAATAAAAGGTTTTATTGATTAGCCCATTAATCAATATTTTTGCTATTGTCTGTCTATGGTTAAAGATCAATAACACCTATTGATTAGTTTATTAATTGGTATTTCGTGTTAATTATCAATTAGAGGTCAACATTTATTAAATGTTTCAGCAGTCAAAACATCAGTTTACCATAAATTGATAACAATTAATGATCAATCAAACAAACATTAATGATTGATTATTGTTGCTTTATTTGTTATGAATGCAGACAAAAAGGATCAATATGTAATTCCTATTAAAGTCTACACTGATCAGTATCATCACATCAGTGGTGGCTGCAGATCAATAAGAATAATAGTCTGAATCAATAAGCAGAATCAGTTCTTTCAGAATAAAAGTTGAAATACTGATTCTGCCTATTTATTCAGACCGTTATTTTGTTATTGATCTGTTCAGTGTTTTAAGTGTTTTATCTGATCAGTTTTATTCATATTTATACATGTCAGATTTTCTCATCCGTATCAATAATACATATTGATGAGTCGTACTGTGACTCAGCTGATATTCAGTCGACAGGAAGTGAAAGTCTTTAAAACCAGATCAAAGCGTCTGATCAGATCAAAGACTTTCTGACCGAAAACACACAAAGCGTTTTTTACTTCACTGCTGGAAGAAGTAAAACATAAGTTACATACTAAAACTGCAAATATCAGTACTATCAGTATAATAGTACTATCAGTACTAATACTTTTACTACCACTGCGTCAAAGTACATTAACCCTTTAAAACCTGGAGCGACATCACTTTTACTTTGACGGCTTTTACCTGTTTTCAAATCAGCTGAACTACGAGAAAATTGGTTTGATTTCTTTCAATAAAAAAAAACCCAAAACAGGTTAAAAAAAAAAGCAT
>NW_024622818.1:0-1978 GCF_008729295.1 Plectropomus leopardus
GGCGAAAAAAGTCAAATTTTGACCCCTCCTAAAAATGGCTGAGAACCACCAAAAAAAAAAAAATCTGACAAAAACAACACATATTAGCTTGTAGACAGGTCATGGTGTGGCATGTTCAAAAAATTGTCAGTACATCAAAAAAAAACATGACAGACCTTTATTGTCATTGCAGGTTACTTCTTTAGAGGTGTCCAGTTTGCAGCGTGACATAATTAATTTATTTAAATAAAAATAAGAGCGTTCACTTCCAAAAGTACACACACACATAAGCCCAAGCACAGCTTACCCACATTCATAACCACATACACATTAATACCCATAAAAACATATAAATATCAATTAGGAATCTAAATAAAAAGACGCCGTCATCGCACAAGTCAATTATTGCTCTGAGTCCAGAGAGTCCGCAACCTGTCTGTGCGTGTGCTGGGAGTCCTCGGTCTGCCTGAGGGGAGGGGGGTGAAGAGGAGGTTTCCAGGGTGTGAGGAGTCCTGCAGGATGTTTGTGGCCTCTCTGAGGAGGCGGCTCACAGGATGTCGCTCAGTTTTGGGAGGGTCGAGCCAGCAGTCCCCTCACCTGTCTTCAAGGTGGCTGCAGGTCTCCTTTGTGCTCAGCAGCTCATACAGTACAACAGTGAGTCAGAGTGCTCACTTCTCTGCAGCGGGAGAAGCTGATCAGCAGTCTCTGGTGAAGCCTGTTGCATCTCAGGGTCCTCAGGAAGAACAGTCTCTGCGGCGCTCTCGTGATGGTGCAGGAAACAGAGAGAGGTCGAGGTCGCTGCGTCTACGTGCACCGCCATCTTGTACTATGGTGAAAAATGTCAAATTTTGACATGTTGAATTAACAACCAAAAATGTCATAATTTAGCATGACCAAAAATTCGCTAAAAAGGCAATAGTATAGTATGGCGAAAAAAAGTCAAATTTTGACCCCTTCTGAAAAAGGCTGAAAACCATTTAGAATAACTCGTAGAGACGTATTATACTATACAAAGTGGGATTAACGGCCAAAAAAGGTAAAAAAAAAAAAAAAAAACAACCAAACAAACAAAAAAACATAATTTATCATGTCCAAAAAATCGCTAAAAAGGCAATAGTATAGTATTGCGAAAGAAGTGAAATTTTGACCCCTCCTAAAAACAGATGATAACCACTGAGAAATTATTTGTAGAGACGAGTCATGGTATACAAAGTGGGATTAACGGCCAAAATTGTTAAAAAAGAATCATAATTTAGCGTGACCAAAAATTTGCTAAAAAGGCAATAGTATAGTATGGCGAAAAAAGTCAAATTTTGACACCTCCTGAAAAAGGCTGAAAACTATTTAGAATAACTCGTAGAGACGTATTATACTATACAAAGCGGGATTAACAGCCAAAAAAGGTTAAAAAAAAAAAAAATAAAAAAATTTAGCATGTCCAAAAAATCGCTAAAAAGGCAATAGTATAGTATGGCGAAAAAAAGTGAAATTTGACCCCTCCTGAAAAGGGCTGAAAACAACTGAGAATAACTCGTAGAAACGTATTATACTATACAAAGCGGGATTAACGGCCAAAAAAACTAAAAAAGAAGGAAAAAAAACCCCTCATAATTTAGCATGACCAAAAAATCGCTGAAAAGGCAAAAGTATAGTATGGCGAAAAAAGTCAAATTTTAAACCCTCCTGAAAAAGGCTGAAAACCATTTAGAATAACTCGTAGAGACGCATTATACTATACAAAGTGGGATTAACGGCCAAAAAAACTAAAAAAGAAGGAAAAAAAACCCCTCATAATTTAGCATGACCAAAAAATCGCTGAAAAGGCAAAAGTATAGTATGGCGAAAAAAGTCAAATTTTAAACCCTCCTGAAAAAGGCTGAAAACCATTTAGAATAACTCATAGAGACGTATTATACTATACAAAGTGGGATTAAGGGCCAAAAAAGATTAAAAAAAAAAAAGGATTTAGCATGTCCAAAAAATCGCTACAAAGGCAATA
>NW_024622819.1:0-2981 GCF_008729295.1 Plectropomus leopardus
GTGCAGCTCCTGGTGCAGGAGAAGGGACTAGTTCTGGAGGAGACCCGACCCATCCTCCGCGAAAGAAGAGGGCACGTGTTGACCCAACTGTTGAAAGTGTAAGTTCATAAATTTTCTAAGTTGCTTTGTAATGATTTTTCGTGTTGGTGATTTTTAAAAAATGTTATTATTATTATTAAAAAAAATGTTTTTGGCGATGAATGTCAAAAAGATTGAGCTGCAATGAAAGTAACTTAGTGAGAATTAAAATTCTCTGTTGTTGCAGCTGTGTAGTGGAAACACGGAGATTTTTGAAGTGTTTCTGAGGTTTGAATAACACCAACTGTGTACACATGCTGAAACGCTTCCTCTCTTGACCTCTTTCTTAAATTTGTTTCTGTCTGCTCAGGAGGAGACCTTCATAAATCGAGTGGAGGTTAAAGTGAAAATCCCTGAGGAGCTGAAACCATGGCTTGTGGATGACTGGGACCTCATCACAAGGCAAAAACAGGTTAGTAACCTTAGAATTTATTTCTTTTTCACAGCATTTTAGTCATAAATATTATTGCATGTATTTACATTGTAAAAAAAATCAGTTATTTATCTGCTGGTTTCTTTTTGTCCTTTTATTTCACAGCTTTTCCACCTACCTGCCAAAAAGAACGTCGATGCAGTCCTTGAAGATTATGCAAACTACAAGAAATCAAGAGGAAACTCTGACAGCAAGTAAAAATACACATTGTTACTTATCATTCTCTCTATGATGTTGTATTGTAGATGAATGCAGGTGATGACAAAAACATGATTTGCTTGTTTGCTCTGCTGCTCAGGGAGTTTGCTGTGAACGAGGTGGTTGCTGGTATCCGGGAATATTTCAATGTCATGCTGGGGACACAACTTCTTTACAAATTTGAGAGGCCGCAGTACGCAGACATCCTGGCCAACCACCCGGATACATCTATGTCTCAGATCTACGGCGCTCCTCACCTACTCCGACTCTTTGGTAAAAACAACATAAATATGACTCTGCTGCAGTGCGAATTCCACAGAAGAGCAGCTTTAAGGCATTTAGAATTAGAACATCTTCATCAATCTGACTGTAGAAGTACAATAAAGTCATAAAGTAGAATCAGCGTAGAAGTACTACCAGTCATGAAGTAGAAACAGCTTAATTAGGTATCTAGTAAATCACATATGGACTCACCACTTATGTTGATCTAGAACGTTGCACCCCCGAAGGTCTAGGGCTCATGGGAAATGGTGTGTACTAAAGGCAGCTAAAAGACAAGTATTAAACAACATTAGCATTTTTCAATAAACTATCATCCTTATCTTAACACATGAAGAGCCACACAACATGCTTTTAAGAAAGGCCTTTTTTTCCAAGGCTGGATATGTAGTTATTAGAGATGTTGCAATGTTGTCAGTCGTATTTTGAATAAGGTTGTCGGGCAGGATCCAGATCCTCTGGTTTCACTTTGGCTCGCTTTGACATTATAGGGTTTTTAAAATTTCGAAGAATCAGTGTTGATATTGGCCTCAAGGATAGGTCCGACTGAAGTAATTTAAAAAAAAGATGCAAACCAAAACAAAGTGTAGTGTTGAATTGGTCCCAACCTCGATCAGAAAAATGGTCTGCAGATCAAGTCCATTCTTTGTCAAAAACTCATATAAATAACGCTGGAGTCTCAAAAATATTGCGAATAACGACACTTGTTGCAGCAGGATCAGATGACATATTAATTTTTTTTAACTTTCCAGTATTTATTTATTTAGCTAATTTTCAGGTAATTTTCTTGTACTTTTTTTTGGCTAATTTCTTACTTATTTTGGGGTCATTACTTTTTAAATTGCTCATTGCCTTCATCCATGTTTTCCCCAATAAATCAAGCCAATTTTGCTCAGGTTTCAAAGGGTTAACTGGCAGAAGTGGAGTTGGACACACCCTAAATGCACTTCCATCATGCACTATAGACCATACATATAGATTGTTAAAATAGAGCCCCAACTCTGCAAGACCCCCCCCCCCCCCCAAGACTCCTGGCAAATATCTGGCTTTTCACTCATGTTTTTGAGTTTTTAAAAATAAAATCTGGCTTCCAAAGACATTAAGGTACAATTAAAACCATTTGGTATATTAATGTTATCCTTTTGTAAATAAAGAAAAATACTCCTGTGAGCAGCATCAACTACAACACATAGATGAAAGAAATAAAATTGCAGACTTTCTGTTAATAACCTTCTTTGTACATACCTGTATTCACCTGTATCTACCACTGTGACCTGTATTCATCGCTGTTTTAATCATTTGAATTACCTCCTTGAGAATTAGTGAAGTGGAATTCTTGAAGTGTTTCTTGTTATTATGAATGAGGATGAGGTTAGAGGCCATGTGTTGTGTAATATTCTGTCTTTGTTTGGTTTTCAAAGTGAGAATTGGCGCTATGCTGGCATACACTCCCCTGGATGAGAAGAGCCTTGCACTGCTGCTCAGTTACCTACAGGATTTTCTCAAGTGAGTATTCACAGAACTGTAATTTATCAGACCCATATTGATTCACCTGCAGCAGAAATGAGTGAAATGTTGCTCTATTCCAGGTATCTTGTAAAGAACTCTGCGTCGCTCTTCAATGCAAGCGACTATGAAGTTGCCCCTCCAGAGTACCACCGCAAGGCAGTCTAAGGTTTTTTTTAATTTTAGGATCTGAAGCCTTTTGTGTGTTGAAGTGCGGAAACGACTCATTCTTACCTGTCGAAAGGATGTGTTTTCACAAAAAGCCTTCGGAGAACGGATTGTGCAAGATCTGTTGATTTATTGAGGAAGAATCAGAGCAAGATGTCACACTAATCCCTGGACAAATTCATTTTTCTTTCATGTGGAAAGCTGCTGAGTACGCTCTTCCTGTATTGGTATGTTTTTGAGTACCACTTATTAGTTTCTATGATACTCGTTTTGTCTGGTGTTTTGCCAAGATCTTTTGAAAAGGAATTGATTATGATCA
>NW_024622820.1:0-1721 GCF_008729295.1 Plectropomus leopardus
TGTGTGTGTATTGTCATCCATAGTATGTATGACGCGCTGAGGAAAAGAGAGATTAAATCTTATCGGTTAAGACAGAGAGAGGATTGTTTAGGAACAGTTTGTTTCTTCCCTCTGCATGTCTGAGGGTTTCATCTGTGTGGCAGCAGTGACCATGTGCTGGCTAACCGAGACAAACACAGAGGAGAGGAGAGAGAGAGAGAGAGAGAGAGAGAGGGAGAGAGGGAGGAAAGTAGCATTGGAGACCTGACATGATCGCCTAAAAAACCCACATGCAAATTTCTGTCCCTTAGAATTTTTCCAAAGAAATGATGACCAAAGACTTTGTTATTCCTCCCACTCACCTTCCAACCCTTATTCCTCCCTTCCTGTCTCCCTCCCATCCCTCCTTCCTCTTGGCGAGAGCCCCGAGATCCACCTCTTCTTCAGTGCCGTGGCCAGGCTTGTTAGAAGCAGCTGTTGTTGCTCCTTGGCCAGTGGGAAATGGAGGCTCCTCCAAACACACAATCTGCCCATCTGGAGAGGCATTAGTGGCAAAGGACAGTACAAACCATTTCTCACACACTTAGCCAACACAGAGGTCAACAAGGTGTTAGAAGACAGAACATCCCTCTTTAACAAGCTACAGGCAAAGGTTGAGCTGTGGTGCTTTCTTGTACTGTGTGTGTACTCATTATATATCAGATTGTGGATATTTAAATGTGCAAAGTGACACGAGCCGCTATCCTCTTCCTCCTTATGACCCTGTCCACTGCAGACTTTAATGACAAATGAGTTACTAAAAGGTCCACACACACATACACACATACACACACACTTCGTCTTAATGTCTCAGCACTCCACTTCTATTTGTTTCTCGAGTTTGTGTCACCCTGTTTTTCTCTGTCACTGTTTGTTGCCTATTATAAAGCTTTTTACCAATCAAATCACATTTGTCTTTTACTGCTGGGGAACATATGTCATTGACTGTTGTTGTAATGGGAGAAGCATGTCGATGCGCCGTCTCACAGCCTTGAAGTCGCCGGGGGTGATTGATTCCATCTGCCTCGATACGAGTGACGATGGATCTTCATCCTCATACTGAAAAGCCAAACTAACTGTTTTCCTCTTCTAACCCGCTCTGTCATCTCACTCCCTCCCTCCCGTTCGCCCGCCCTCAGTTTTTCTGCCTTACTTGTTCTCCCTTTTTTCCCTGCAACCATATTTGGGGGATTTACACATGAGCCAGCTTATGAAGCACAGCTTATCTGCTAACATTGTCTCATTATGACAACAACATCACATTCCATTATCCTCCTGCTCTCCTGGTTTCTCTTTCCTTTATACCTCTAGTTGTTGCTTGCTTTTAGGGACTTAATGCAACACAATACTCTTATTCTTGAGTTTCTGTGGTGGTATGACAAAAACATTTTATGCTCAACTGTGTATTATTAATAATGCTTGAATATATATAATTGATTACCTTCAAAGTGACATTATAACATTAAGCTCTTCATCAGTGTCAAGCCCTCCCCTGATGATGAGGTTGACACAAACGTCACCTCAGTGGTAATAAAAATATGTTATAAGAGGAGAATTTACTAGTGTGTAGACTTTCACAGTCTTTTACAATTTCTGTTGCTAGGTTTATCATCTGGATATATGTGTTTTTGTAAACCCTTTTGTATGGCTTAAAATGTAATCATAATAAATTCTTTTGTGAAATTACACATCAATATGATCAT
>NW_024622821.1:0-4953 GCF_008729295.1 Plectropomus leopardus
CCCTTGAGGGAGATATTTCACATGGTGAATTACTTCCTTTGGACACAAAAAGTCTGTGGCATCTTGGTCTTCATCATTTGTCGAACAAAACATGTAAACTTCATGAAAATCGAAGGATATTTTGTTGTACGAGGTGTTAATGTGTTAAGGACTGCAGCCTGACCCCAACTGTGAAATCTGGGGCCAATTGGTCAATGTAAAGTGAAGTTACAATAACTTGTGTTTTGGCAGCCACCACTGGGGCTCCATGGCAACAGCGTTCAGGGAAAACCTATACTTCAGAGGGAGGCATCAGTAAGGTCTTAAAGGTTTTGTCACCAGATTTGAAGTCAATCGTATACAATCTGTAGGAGGATTCCATCAAAGAAGAAAACGTAATTTCCATGACATTTTATGTTGCCAGTAGGGGGCGCTAAAAGTAATGGTAACAGTTGTCATGTAGATGTGTTAAGGGCAAGACAGTTATCAAATGTGAAGTTTGGTGAAGATTGGACCATGTCCCTCAGAGTTATAAACTACATCCTGGTTAATGGTGAGACCCGGAAATGATTGGCCCAGTAACAACCATACGATGTGACGAAAACTCACAAATGTAATAACTTTTGATGTCCCAGGCCTTCTAAGAGGATTTTTAAATTTTGAAGTCAATTGGATGAAATCTGTAAGAGAAGATCAAAAAATTGCAAGCCCTGAAAATGGCAAAAAATACGCCAAAATTGCACATTCAATTCAAAATGGCCTACTTCCTGTTACGGTTTAGGGTATGGGTCCAAGATGCTTTTTTTGTAGGTCTTGGGCTGTTACATATGCCTCCCAAGTTTTGTAGCTCTGGGTGAAATGTAATGCAGGGGCTCTTTTGTTGAAATCTGTAGGGGGCGCTACAGAGCCATTTTGGTACATTAGTGCAAAAACAATCATATCAAATATCACATTTTAGGACTTCTGATGTGTGTGCTAAGTTTGGTGAGTTTTGGTGCATGCCTTGCCTCTCAAAAAGTGCTTCCAGTTTTATGGCAATTAACTTGGCAACAGCATTTGATGAAAATGCAAAAGTGTAATTTCTGTGCATCATGAAGGTCTTTACAGTATTTTAATTGGATATGAGGTCAATTAAGTTAACCTGCTACGAAACATTGAAATTGTCCACTCCACCACGGTAATGCCTTTCAACCCAAACTCATCATCAAACATTATCAACATCTTAAAGATTTTTTGAGACCATCTTGAGATCAATCAAGTCAACCTGCTTGGAGCTGGACGTGTTAGTGTAAAACTTTGCCATTCCTGTGCCAATAGGTAGCGCCTGTTTACTTCCTGGTTCATAGCAGAACATGCAAATGAGATGCCTCATAATGGTCACACGGTGTGATGAAAACTCATGAATTTGACTTTTGGTGTCAAAGGTCTTATGCAGGTAGCCATACAATTTGAAGTCAATCTGATGAAAGCTCTAGGAGAAGTTCAAAAGAATGTGGCCCCAGAGAATGACCAAAAATACACCAAAATTCAAACTTCAAATCAAAATGGCCGACTTCCTGTTGGTTTTACGGTATGGCCCCAAGAGACTTTTTTGTAGGTCTTGGGGTGTTACACAGGCCTCCAAAGTTTCACAGCTCTAGGTAATACGTGCTGTGGGGGCTGCTTTGTTGAAAATTGCTCTTTGTTGGCACCGCTAATACATTTCCTCCCACCCATGCACGAGACCAATAAATGGCACATTTTTACTAGACCTGATAAGTCTGCAAAGATCATAGTATTGGATTATGATCAAGCCCTCAAAAAGGCAATTCATTTGGGAAAATAATAATAATAATAATTAAAGCTGCAAGCAGTGATGAACAGGCCCTCACACCTCTGCGCACGACTTATGTGACCGCGTCTCTCTGAGAAAGGGCAACACTGCACGCAGCAGTAAATTAGTGCGTCCCTTATGTAGTGATGGAGTTAGATACTTAACTAAATTTCTTTAGAAGAGGTGTTTGTGACTCTCTGACATTCTCTCTCTGTCTGTTTGTGTGTGTGAGAGAGAAAGAGGCAGAGCTGCAGCTGTGACAGGTGTGAAAAAGGGAAGAAGCCAGCCTGTGTGATTGTGCCTTGGCTGAATTTGCTCTGTTCTGCTGCTCTGTAGTGCATGTGATTTATAGTACTGACAGTCGTATCAACAGTGGAGTAAGAGAGAACTCTGCTGGACAAACCATAGAATGCAACCATTTTAAAAGTACCACAGTATCATTTCCTGCTTTTATATGGTCTGTGAACAGAGTTTTCCTATCAGTGCATTTGGGAAAAAATATGTGCAGAGACTGATTTGCTTTATTATGTCTGTAATAGGCTCAAATCAGGTGATAATATAGGTATATTGAAAAAGCAGTCACACTCTAGCAGAAATGGCAAAAATTTGGCCAAAAAAATTAAAGAAAATTTAAATTGGTGGACTTTCTGTTTAGGGCATGACTCCATAACGTTTTTTGTAGGTCGTGTGTGTGTGTGTGTGTGTGTGTGTGTGTGTGAGAGAGAGAGAGAGAGAGAGAGAGAGAGAGAGAGAGGGGGTCAGCTAAAGCTGCAGCTGTAATACATTTGAAAAGGGATCCAGCCTGTGTGTTTCGGGCAGGGCCATATGTGTTCTAATCTGCTGCTTTTACTGTGCTGAAGGTCGTGTAAACAATGGAGTAAGACCGCACTCTGCTGGACAAACTATAGAATGCAAACATTTCAAAACCACCCCAGCATCATTTTTTTGCAATATATAGTCTGTGAACAGAGTTTTCCTTTCAGAGCATTTGGGGAAAAACATATGTGCAGAGACTGATTTGCTCCATTATGTCTGTAAAATGCTTGTATCAGCTGAGAATATAGGTCTATTGAAAAATCAGTCGGGCTCTAGCAGAAATTGCAAAAAATTGCCCAAAATTTTAAATAAAATGAAAAATGGTGGACTTTCTCTTGGGTTTAGGGCATGGCTCCAAAAGGCTTTAATTGTAGGTCTTGGGCTTTTACATAAGTTTCTTAAGTTTCGTAGCTCTAGGTTAAACAGTTTGCAGGGGCTGCTTCATTTAAAATTTGTAGGTGGTGCTACAGAGCACGTTTTGGCACATCACAGCAAAAACAAAATCATATCAAATAACACATCATAGGACTATTGATGTATATGCCATGTTTCGTGAGTTTTTAAGCATCTTTAGCCCCTCAAACACAACTTCCTGTTTTATGGTGAAGAACCCGGCAGAAAGGTAACAGTGTTTTGATAAAATGTGAAACGGCTCACAATACAACATCACCAACTTTAGGAAATACTGCTGTCTGGATGTGAAATGGATCAGATGAAATCTGTAGAACAAGTGTTTCATGAAACAGGCTAAAATTACAAAAAATATAAAAATTCTAATGAAAATGGCAGACTTCCTTTTGGGTTTAGGGCATGGCTCCAAGAGGCTTTTTTGTAGGTCTTGAGCTCATACACGTTTCTAAAGTTTCGTAGCTCTAGGTTAAACAGTACTGAGGGGCTGCTGCTGTGCCATGTTTGGTGAGTATTGTTGCATGCTTTGGCCCTTAAAAAAGTGCTTCCTGTTTTACCACTAATAGTGCGTAACTTTGGCAACAGCGTTTGATCAAAACTCAGAATTTTTTTTCTGGGCCTCATGAAAGTCTGTGCAGTATTATGAGTGAATTTGAGGTTGCTTGGGTGAACATTAAGACCCATAAAATATCAATTTCATCAGACATGATAAGGCTGCAGAGTTTTATAAGTTTTTGAGTATGATAAATCCCTCCAAACAGCAATTAATTTATAGGAAAAATAATAATAATTCCTTGGATTTCAGTAAGGTCCTCGCACCCGTTCGGTGCTTGGGCCCTAATAATTCCAAGGATTTTAATAGGTTCTTCACACCATTTAGGGAGTTCAGCCGAATGTTAAGAGTAAATTATATTAAAAAGTGTACAGGTATTGAAAAACAATTGACGTCCCTTTATAAAAACCATTCTGCTCTTCAGATATAATGTAGGGAAGCATGTTCTCCAAACGAGATGCAATTATTTTAGCCAACATCTTCACATCAGCATTGAGCAGAGATAATGGCCTATAAGAACCAGAGAAAGTCAGCTTTTTTCCTTCTTAAAAAGGAGGGCAATAGTGGCTTGTGTCAAAGTAGGTGGTAAGGAACCATGTTCAAAGGATTCATTGAATATGGACAGAAGTAGTGGTGCCAATTTTCCAATAAATTTTTTAAAATAATTCAATAGGAAATCCATCTGGGCCATGGGCTTTGTTAGATTTCATAGCTTGAATTTAATAACTCTTCAAGAGAAAGCGGAGAGTCCAATTGTTCTGCAGTATTAGAGTCAATGACAGGGTTCGATAGATTTTGAAGAAAATCATTCATTTTAGTACTATCTATAGGAAATTCAGATTTATATAATCAAGGGTAAAAAGACTTGAATGTAGCATTAATTTCCATTTGTAGCATCAAAATCTGCTTGTAAATCAACACACTGCTTAAGCAATTCTGGAATGTGGTTCAGTGCATATCTTTGATTTAGATCACTAATAGCATTTGTAAGTTTAATAAGCCTAGAATTAAGCCTTTTACTAGAAAGTGCAGAGTAAGAAATGTCACCCCGCACATGTCACCCCGCTGCTAATTTCTCTTCACTGGCTTCCAGTGGCAGCCAGAATCAAATTCAAAGCACTTCTCTTGGCTTACAAAACAATCACAAGAACTGCTACCTGGAATCCCTGATGCAGGTCTACTCTCCTTCTCGCCCACTACGCTCTGCATGCGAAAGACGCCTGGTGCTTCCAGCCCAGCACGGCTCTAAATCTTTAGCCAGACTCTTCTCTTCTGTTGTTCCCAAATGGTGGAACAAACTTCCAAACTCTGTACGTTCTGCTGAGTCCCTTTCTACTTTTAAGAGACAATTGAAAACTCATTTGTTCCGAGAACACCTAGGCAC
>NW_024622822.1:0-1953 GCF_008729295.1 Plectropomus leopardus
AAGTCAGATTTAAGCAATCACAGCAACAGAAGGATGAGCTTTGTATGCTACAAATAAACCACAGATAAACCACAGATACATACAGGTAAAATTACACACACACACAAACACACACACACACACACACACACACACACACGCATACTATTATCAAGGCCTTGAGAGCACTATAAGCAATAAAATCTCCTCACAATCCAGTTACTAGAGCAAAGTCCTTACAACTTGCTATTCAATTTCTGAGTCTAATTATAATTCAGAACAGAAAAGTGTGACTAATGTGATTGTGCTGTGTAGTTGACCCCTTAACATTGTGTGCGCGCTGTAAGGATTTATTCATCATGAAGGTTGCTTGAATGGCACAAAATAAGCCTAAAACAAATACCAGTAATTAGAAATGAATCATCAGTAGAGATAGGTAAAAATCATTCAAAGATTTTAATTACAGACTTAATAAATGGCATATCCAGCAACGTTTTATAAAAGAGCTAGACTGCATTTAAAAAGTACTGATAATAAGCTGGTCCTTGTGCACAACTCAGGCATGTTGTGAATTCGCACCCTATTACTAAGTGTACAATACAGTATTGCTGGACGGACAAAGCATACAGACTATTACAGGGATACCTTGCCGATTTTTAACCAGCTAACAATATGGGTAGTATGTATAAATTAACTCTAGTAAACTTTCCTCCTTACCAGCGCCCAGATGTCCCTGCTCATCAAAGCTCAAATCAAATCATCCAACATATTTTGGCTGGCTCTAGGGCTGTTGTTCGAACTACAGATTGTAGTTCTGCAATTTGGTATGCCATTAAACAAGGAAACAAAGAGTATAAAAGTGTATTGAGAAAAAGACCTGTCCCCCTCCCCCTCTCTCACACACACAATCAGACGAAACTGACTGATATGACTGACTGATATTAACTGATATCCATCCATCCATCCATTTACTTCCACTTATCCGGGGTCGGGTCGTGGGGGCAGCAGCCTAAGCAGGGAAACCCAGACTTCCCTCTCCTCGGCCACTTCGTCCAGCTCTTCCCGGGGGACCCCAAGGCGTTCCCAGGCCAGCTGTGAGACGCAGTCTCTCCAGCGTGTCGACAACGTCCCGAGTTGAGGTCAGCAGGGCCCCGTCGCCACCATACACAGTGTTGACGGAGCACCGCTTCCCCCTCCTGAGACGCCGGATGGTGGTCCAGAACCTCTTAGAAGCCGTCCGGAAGTCGTTTTCCATGGCCTCGCCGAACTCCCATGCCCGGGTTTTCGCCTCGGCGACCACCGCTGCCGCACTCCACTTGGCCTGTCGGTACCTGTCTGCTGCCTCCGGAGTCCCACAGGCCAAGAAGGCCTGATAAGACTCCTTCTTCAACTTGACGGCACCCCTCGCCGGTGTCCACAAGCGGGTTCGGGTGTTGCTGCCCCGACAGGCACCGACCAACTTACAGCCACAGCACCGGTCGGCCGCCTCAGCAATGGAGGCACGGAACACGGCCCACTCGGACTCAATGTCCCCGGCCTCCCCCGGGACATCGTCGAACCTCTCCCGGATATTTAAAAATTTTTTTTTTTTACTATAATGCCTTTTTCTTGCTTAAGCTGTCCTCAGAAACCTATTTTAGCCTGCTGTTTAACTGTAATATGAGATTGTTTGTTACAATCTGGCTGTCATATTGTCTGTGATGTAGTTTGTTTATAGCCTATTGTTGGGTTTTTATTTCTGGTGATTACATTTAGGATTCAAAAATCCTCAAAGTGGTGTTTATTTGTGAAGATTATCTTGCAGAACAAAAACATTAATGTTTTGTTTGCCACAGAGCTTATTTTGGGCAAGTATCCAAATACAATAAAAAAAAAAATCCCAAAGGGTGTTTGATGAAGGAATCAGGGCAACCCTAACTTCTGTGTTGGGCTACAGAAAAACATCATCCCTGGGACTCTCTTTGAATTTTGGTA
>NW_024622823.1:0-5006 GCF_008729295.1 Plectropomus leopardus
TGGGGACCGGGATGATGATGGAGCGTTTGAAGCAGGAGGGCACTTCACACAGCTCCAGGGATCGGTTAAAGATCCATAATTTATTTAATTTAGTGTTTGTAAATGAATACTTTTTCTTAAATTTGAAGCCAAACAGGATGGTTTGCCTCTCCAGAACACAGTACGATTCCTCACTGGACTTCTGCATGCAGCTGTCTCCTTCTGTAAACTTTCCGATTGTCCCAGATTGAAACAAGCGTTCCATCCAGTTATTAGCAGTTATTGTTTGGCCCATGTAGAGCATTCGGTCATCAGGAAAGAAATTTAGAAAATGTTACTGTCCCATTATGGCTGCAGTTTGTCTCTTATCATCTGGAGCAGGATGTTGTGTTCAGTTGCATTTGTTTTGTTGCTCCGTCTCTGAGGCTGATGTCACTGCTGAGGTCATTTTAGGGTTCGGCTCACTTCATTTGGATAAAAAAGTTATGGTTTGTAAAAAACTCTTGTCCTTTTGATGCACTGCCTCATTAAAACTTTCACTTTAGCTTCAGTTTGGTATACTGAATATTTTTCCATTACCAAAGAGAACAGCTGTTGTAACACTTCATTTTATGGGTTTGATTCTTCCCAATGATTTCCAATAATTTCTTGAAAGTACCTCGGAAATGACTTTCTTATTTGGTACCAGTTATAGAGATTGAGGGGTTGAAAGTTCTGAGACCTTTTTTTTAAATTCAGTTGTTGACCCTCAAAGGAACTTTATCATAAGAAAAGCTGAATTAAAAGTCAAGTAAAAAAATGTTATCATGCTTCATTTATCCCTGGAAATTGTATTCTTATGTTCTTTTAACTACAGGACTCTTGAGGTTACTTGAGCTGGTTCAGTATATCATTGAACTTAATGAATGGGCAACCTTGCATTTGAATACTTTCTCAATTTCAATAATAACTGGTATAATTATGAGTCCTCAAACATCATAAAATCTTACTGACAAGTGCACAGAATCAAACTGGGAAACAAAGAAAAACAAAATTTCTTGCACATTGTCAGACAAAGTCTCAATCAAAACTTAAAGTGCGGATGTTTTTTCGGACGCCAAAAAGCCAACAGCTGGCGTCTGCGTGATATGCCACTGGACGGTGTTAGATAACATAATATAAGGAGCATGAAGTTGGAAGCATGTGGGAGTCCAGTGTTTGCTTTCTGTCTGAATGTGATATTTTTTTCTACACCTAACCATGCGACCCATTTTGACTATTCCTAACAGTCTGTGTCAGCATTTGTGTTGGTTCCCATGTGCTTTTGTTGCCTTTACATAACCATGAGCAGCGCCATCCAACCATGTGCTTGTGTTGACATCACCACGCTGGTAGGCATCCTTGAACTTTAAGGGCAGATGCAGAGGGACACATGGAGCATAATATGTAGACACTCATAAAGCAGCCACTTGAGATGAGAACGGTTTAGAAAAAACCATCATGGTTTGGCTTAACATTCATACTGGAAGCAAACACCTGCTTTCAGGTGACAGTCCAGGGTTTGTTGGACACATCCACCTCTTGTCCTGCCTGCCATATTGAGACTTTCCAGCTCCTAATTTTACCCTGTTAGCATTTCAGCTTGACGTTATTCAGTATCATATGGCCATGACTGGTTCTGTCTGGCCCGCCGGGGGCGTGTCGTAACCCTGTGAAAGGTGGATTTGGCATCAGTGTCTGACTCTGCAATCACTGACACATTTGACAGCATTTGATGACATCTTGATGACAACAGATTGTCATTTCACATAGTTCAACAAAATCTTGTTTTGTTTTTCCCCTTTAATTCTGACCAAATTACATATTTCTCCCCAGAAAATATGCAGGGGCACTGATAGAAAATTACTGAGCCTTACAAAAATGGCGCCAATCATTTTTATTCTTCCTCCATCTTCTTTTTCAGCTTTTGGATCATGTTTGGTGTGTACTATACTATAATTTATTTCCTGGATGTACAGTTTCCTCTCTTTCATTTAATCTCTGTTCAGCTGGACAGTCATCTGCAAACACACAAAGATCCCGAGTCTGAAGCTTTTTGAGGTTCAGATTTGTGATCTTTGGACCTTGTCTGTTGGCTAACAGGAGCCAAAAGTGTTCATCACCAAAGCATGATTATGTTGTGAAGCATGTATTTTACTGGCTGTCCAGCTCCCAGCTTTTCTTTTCTGAGCCCAGAGAGGAAGACGTCTGAAACAAAGCGGGACAGACTGACGGGAAAGCAGCGGTCTGTTTGGCGTTGCTGGCTGTGCTGAGTTCAGCCTGAGGGAGGAACAGCAGCGTCACACAGAGCCAAAGACTGCTCCCAGTGAGGGACCGTAAAACTCTTGCTGGGCTTGTTGGACAATTTTGTGTCAATCGTCAAAATTATGCGTTGACTTTCATTTCTGTCGTTGGTGCTCGTGTTTATTGTTTCTTTGATTAATTGATGTTTGACAAAGAGACCACAAACATGTCTGAACAGCAGCAGAAACACGAGGGAAAATAAAAAAAAAAATCACATTTATTCCAATTAGAAACAAATTTGAGCTTCTATTTTCACTGTTGACATACAGTCGAGCGGTGACGTCATTGGGACTGGGCGTCCGAGGCTTCAGCCCTAAATGTTTTTAAATCAGCCCAGATCTATGTAGTTCAGAGAGCAGGAGTAAGCCTAAGGCACTGTTCTTTATTTATAAGATGGGGGGGGGGGGGTCTTTAAAAATCACCAAGAAATTTTAAAGAAAATAATTTCACCATAAATTTCAAAAGAAAAAAATCACAAATAATTAAAATATAAAGAAACTGTCCAAAGATTTTTAAAGAAAAATGCAATTGCCAACAATGTTTAATAGCTCTGCTCTGCTCCACCTGCAAGCCACGCCCACAGCTGCAGCCTGCTCTCCCCACAGCTGCAGCTCATCATCGCCGCTCCCAGGCTCCTCCTTACCGGGTTGGACAGAAGGTTTGGCTCTCCACTAGAGATCTTCCCCTGAGGGTGGAGTCCCGGAAGCTGGCCCCCAAGTTCATTGGTCCGTTCCCTGTCGAGAAGGTCGTCAACCCGGTGGCGGTTCGACTCAAGCTGCCCCGCTCCATGCGCATCCATCCCACGTTCCACGTCTCAAAGGTCAAGCCGGTCAGGGAGTGCCCTCTGCAGCCCGCCTCTTGACCACCTCCGCCCCCTCGTCTTATTGATGGGGCTCCGGCGTACACGGTGCGTCGCCTGCTTCGCTCCCGTCGCTGTGGTAGGGGTCTGCAGTACCTGGTGGATTGGGAGGGATACGGCCCGGAGGAGTGGTCCTGGGTGCCAGCCCGGCAGATTTTGGATGACCAGTTGATGGAGGAGTTCCACCGCCTCAATCCTGATCAACCCTCCCGCGCCGTCTCGGGACAGGGGTCCCCTGCCTCTGTTCCCTCTCCTCCTCCGGTCCCTGGGGCGTCTGGTTTGGGGTCCTGCACTGGGGGTCCCGCATCTCAGCTGGAGGACGATCCTCTTTCCGGTGACGACGACGTTGGTTCGGGGGTTTCCGAGGAATTCTAGCCCTCCTCCTGGCCCCTTCCGCCCGCCCGGCTTCTGTGGACTTGGTTTGGGACGTCATGGGCCGTCCCTTGAGGGGGGGTTCTGTCATGATTCCTGCATTTCCTCCTCCTCCCCCTGCTGCCAGTATTTTTCCATTCATCGTTCCTCTGCTCTGCTCCACCTGCAAGCCACGCCCACAGTTGCAGCCTGCTCTCCCCACAGCTGCAGCTCATCATCAATCAACCCAGTATTTAAGACACTCCAGCCCACTCACTCATTGCCAGATCGTCTTCTGCTATTATGCACGTCTTTCCAGCGCTTACCTGCCAGATCTTCCGTTGCCGACTCTGCCTGTCCCCGACCTGCTCTCCTCGCCTGCCTCCCAGTGTACCTACCTGCCTTCTGTCCCCGACCACGTGCTCTGTTTCGGCGTTCCAGAAATCTAACGGCTTCTCTGGTAAAGACTCCTCTGCTCGGCTTCGACGTTCCTCCTGCCTGTTCCCTGTCGGTGCTGCTGCCCTCGCGGACGGATTTCCTGGTTACCGATCCCCTGCCTGCTCCCGACCATTCTTCTGCTCGACCCCCGACGACGCTTCCACACGTGTTGTCGGCTCGTTGTGCTACGGGGCTCCCTCCTCACCAGCCACAGTGGGTACAGGCTTCGTTTCTTCTCTTCGTGGGAAACCCAGAGACATTGCTAGGGCTTTCCGCCTGAAGAACGAACTGACTATCTGTAAGCTGAACTTTATTTGTGTTGGTATTAATAAAAGTTATTACCGACCGCCAGAGCGTTTTGGTGTACTGCATCTGGGTCCTAAGCACACCCGTTACAGAACAGTTCCTAATCATGATAAAAACTATGGATCTCTAGTTTTCAAAAAGGTTTTTCAGGGTAAATAAGGTGCCAGAGTGCATTAAAAAAAGAATAAAAATAGAGCTTGTTCATCAAAAAACGAGCCTCCCACAGAGGTCCAGACCAAGTCCTAAAAACGCCCCTGCAGACAAATGATTGTGTTGCTATTTCCACTGAAAATACGATTTCAGAGGTGGAGGTAAAGATGGATGGAGGATGAATCTACCAGCTCTCTGGCAGCTCAGCAGAAGGAAACATTACAGCTCCGTCAGATTAACAGAAATCACGTGAAATAAACTTGATTTGTCTGTTTCTGAACATAGGATCTGCGTGGTGTTGAGGTCAGTAAACCTGCGTCACCTCGATGCGATCTGAAAGTCAAGTCAGTTTTAGTCAAGTCAGTTTTATTTATATAGCCCATTATCACAAAACATGGTTTGCCTCAGAGGGCTTTACAGTGTACGACATCCCTCTGCCCTTAGACCCTCACATCACCCAAGGAAAAACTCCCCAAAAAGAACCACTGTAACGGGGAAAAAAAAAAGAGGAAGAAACCTCAGGAAGAGCGGTAGAGGATAGTGAGGGATCCCTCTTCCAGGACGGACAGACGAGCAATAGATGTCGTAAATAGCAAATGAA
>NW_024622824.1:0-1218 GCF_008729295.1 Plectropomus leopardus
TGATGTTGGTTAGAAATTAACTCAAGGAAAAAATATTAATGTATAATATTTTATATCCCCATTTTGAAAAGCTCATTTTGTGCGCAGAGCGATACAGCTGCGTGATATTAAAGTGGGCTCTGAGGGGTTAATGTCTAATCTAAGTGGCCGTGAACGCGTCGGTCATGAACTCCTTTAATAAACAGACAGCAGCTCTCTGAGCTGCGTTCACCTCCGCTGTCTGCCCCCAAATAACCTGAATGATCCCAGTTTAACCCCCGACTGTCCGACAGTTAATGTTCCTGAGGTTTCCAAACCTGAACTCCTCTGACAGTCTCTCCTCCCTTCACACCGAGGGACATTTTATTCATAAAACATCACAATCAGGGACTGTGTGTTATTTATCGTTTGTTTCTGTTCAAAAATCCAACATTAGACTTCAGCTAACGTCCACCGTCCACCCGACGGATCCCAAACACTGTCAAATGACATCGACAGCAGATTTTAGTTCAATCTCCCCATGTCGAGCACTCTGCTCCACTGATACTCAACTGACGGCCCGCGGCCCAAATCTGGCCCCTGATAGGGCCCCTGGTGGCCCCCAACCATTTTCTAATTCATAATAAAAATAAAGTGACTGACACTGTGAATAGTTTTTGTACTTTTAGTCTCCATAAGGTGTCAGAGACATAAAACAGCATCAAAATAGAGGACACAGCTGAGACACTGATGTCCTAAAATACTAGAAATGTCCTGAAATCCAGAAATGTTCTAAAATCCAAGAAACATCTGAAAATTTGACAAATGTCATAAAATCCTTAAAATCTATACGAGCTGCTGTGACTGGCCTCTGGCCTCCTGTCATTTTGCAAAAGTGGCCCCCAAAACACAGCAGGTGGAGTGTCTCTGTCAGATTAGCTTTGACCCGACCCCCCTGGATCTGTGTCTTCAGATCATTAAATTCGCTTCCTTTTCCCATCCCAAAAACCTCACAACATTCAAAACCTAAAAGCGTCTAAAAGTCTCTGGTTTTACAGTCTCTGAACTGACAACATGCAGCGTAGAGGGGACAGTCGTCCTGTTGGACAGACGTCCTGCTGGACAGACGTCCTGCTGGACCTGAGCTGCAGCAGTTTGAGTTTTTGAGTCTGATCAGCAGCTCGTTCTGGTTTGATCCAGTTTCGTCTCTGCTGACTCTGAGCGTCATGTATGATTAACTTTCTAAACTGAAGGTCACGG
>NW_024622825.1:0-1679 GCF_008729295.1 Plectropomus leopardus
GTAGATTTTTAAAACCCTGATGAAGACCAGCAGTGGTTGAAACGTGTTGTTTTTTAATGATTTAGCCACTATAATATAAGCTTTTCAATGAATGAATGTAAGTTGTCTGTTTTCACATTTTTGGGGTGCCTGGATTTCCTCCAGCGGATGTTTTGTTGTTTGTTTTTTCCCTGCAGTGGAAACTAGTCACTCTTAGATTTCAGACAAATGTTGACAGCTTCACTATGGGTTGAAAAGAAATAAAAACATTTCATAAACGCAAAAAAAGGCACCCACCGCTTACAAGCAAATTTTGCGATTCGTCAAAAATAAACTTTACTGGAATATATGTCTACCTCCTCAGTAACTCTGACCCGTGTGTACGCGCTTAAACTGGAGAAATGAAAAACTGCAGTTTCTAAAGCAGAATGATGAAACTCAAACGGTCTAAAATTGATACAACTGCATTAAATGCATCAAAATATTAGTGATTACTTGATTTGTGTGTGTGTGTTTGTGTGTGTGTGTGTGTGTGTGTGGTTGTGTGTGTGTGTGTGTGTTTTTTCTGCTCCAGCCTCCAGAGCTGGAGCTGAATTAATATGGCTGACGGTTAGTTTGGTAACAGAACAGCTGAGTAGGCGGCTTAGAGTTGGCCTTTTGTCAGTGTTGCTGTTCCCTCGAGGCAGTAGGTACGAGTGCGGACTTGATACGAATTAAAGTTTCAAAAGAATTAGTCGTAAAAAGTTTTTGTCTTTTGGGCCAGTAAGCTGTGATTCTGACAAGCAGCTGGTTTGGCAAAAACTGTCTGTAAAAATAACTCTCAGACTTCTCAAACTTAATATTCAAAGGTCTAATTGGATTTTATTCAAGGCCAAAGGTCCGGAGCGATTGGTGACATGGTGATACGTTTTTTCCCGAGCACCCTGGCCACTCGGAGAGACGCTTCAGTCGCTCTCGCTCTCTTTCTGTCACTGATCTCACAAACAACTTGTTTGTTGATTCATAGGAAGATTTTGGCTGTCTGAGTTTTGTTGTCTCCGTCTCTGTATTTTGAGGATGTCTCTGTTTGACATGCTTGTGCTTTGTGTCATAGCGTCGTTTAACATTTCCACTCTTCACAGCTCCAGCCGTCTCTGTGCAAATCAAACACGATTGCGTGCTGGATTTGGGCAAAATGAGCGCGTATTTCTGTGTCCACTCGTCTTTGAAAACTTGTCTTTTCTCTGCGCATTTGGGTGGTGACGTCCTCACTGGATTGACAACGTAACGTACACTGACAGAAGACGTCTCGCTTTCTCGTGCCTGCAGCACAGTTAGCAGTTAATTAACCTGCTAATTCTGAACAGACGCCTGTTAGCCGACCTTTGAACTCTGACACGTGATGACTTAAATGTCATGCTCGCCAGCTGTCAACGTTGCCATGACAGCGATGTCAAACAGGGAAATCGTCGTGTGTAAGGCTGAATCTCAGGCCAGGATTGCTGTAACGATCACTAAGAAAACTATATTCTTCAAATCTAATAAAATAGGAAAGCATACACTGCATCACATGGTATTATTGTATTTCTAATGCAGGGTGTGGGACGGCTTGACTTGCTTAGTGTCGGGTCTGGATCTGGACCACGATCTACTTGACAAACAGGGAACAGGTGTGTAAAGTTGGCGAGGCCCTGTGTGTCTGTATATATACATATATAAAC
>NW_024622826.1:0-2803 GCF_008729295.1 Plectropomus leopardus
AAAAAGAGCTCGCCTGGCTGCTTGATAGTTTAAAGTTTGTTTGCTTGCTGCAGCTAATAGATGCAGATACTAAAATGTGTAACTACGAACTGAAAAAAATAATGAAATATGTAATTTTTTACTGTAAATTGTTGACACTGTTTCCAAGCTTTCCGCCGTTTCTGCTGCCCCGAAATGTCACAACTCAGCAACTCAGGTATCATGAAAATTTACCAAGTTCCCGCTCATAATTAGGACTTTGGAGGGCGTTTCATGTGTAACTGTCACTGACACAGAGAGCTCGAACCTGCCTCACACACCACCTGGATCAGGATTACTGCATCCAGGTTGGGTCAGCAGGGCTGACAGTCACAGAGGAGAAAAGCAAATTACTTTCTCAGTTCTGCGTGTGATTGTCCCGGCTCTCTGGTGTTGGGGTTTACGCTCGGATTTTGATTTCCGTGTACATAAACATTTAGACCAGGTCTGATACTTGAAGGAACGTCATGAGAGCAGATTCTTCATGTCGATGCCAAATATCTGAAAACGTGGCGATACTCGTTAAAGTGTTCAGTCTGCACGAAGAACAACAGCGTCATGTTGAATATTGAATTTTAGAATATTTCCTGCAGTTTTTGTGGAGGCGGCAGGACAAACAGCCTGCTACAAAGACCGAGCGTTACATCGTACACACGAGCTGAACAACAGCCATGGAGAAGAAATCTGTTTCTATATTTTACGCTGCATATTAATATACATGTTTGCGGGCCCACAGACTCTCATGTACCCTCACAGACTGGCGCTTTGTGGTTCAGGTGGATCATCAGGAATTAATAGGCAGGGCTTTATTTTTACAGCATATTTCATACAATAATGCAATTCAAAGTGCTTTACAGAGCAATAACATCATAAACATAATAATACAAAACAAATCAAACAATAAAAACATAAGAAATGATTCAGATTTACAATAATAATAATAATAAATATTAAGGTTCATTTAAAGTTTTTAATAAAGGAGATTATGCTTACATACATAGGATTTACTGTTACTGTCTTTTGAAGGAAACGATAATAACAGAACGCGAGCCGCTTCAAACATAACCGTGTTATAACGAACACCTGAGTGGAGATTCGTGCGTCACAAACTCGTCTTCGCAAAGACATTTTTGGTTTGTGTTTACATTAAGAGCACAGGAAGGACTTTACTTGTAAACTTCGTTATACACTTCAAAATTAACCAAGTGCAACCCAAACTGTTATTTTTGTCATCGCCTTCCTCATCCGCACTAATATCCGTGTTGATTGTGTACTGCAGCAAGTAAAAATATAAATAACTCAAAGTACTTCAACTTCAACCAACTTCATGGTTACATGAATCATCTTAACCTCCTCTTTATTTTTCAGCAACCGCTCTTTGAATGCATAATAAACCTGAAGCACGCCTGGTTACAGAGCGCTGCGTGCACGTGTGTGTGTGTGTGTGTGTGTGTGTGTGTGTGTGTGTGTGTGTGTGGGGGTGTGTGTGTTTGTTGTGGCTGTAAATCGCAGAGTGTTTTCTCAGTGAAGTTGACATGAGACAGACAGTGCAGGCGTGGCGACAGCTGAGACGCAGCCCCAACCAGAGATGGGCCTCCGGGGACAAAAGACAGCGCCGCCTGTCTCATGTTAATCCAAAAAAATACACATTTACAGTATATAACACACACACACACACACACACACAGAGCCATGCAGCCTCATGCACGTGGTGGTTTAAATTTGAGATTATGTGACAATCAGTCGTGGACACACGTCATCGTTTGTCCTCGGTGTGTAATCCCAGCAGTGATTTTCAGTGGTGGAATGTAACTAAGTACATTTACTCAAGTACTATACTTAAGTATGAATTTGAGGTGCTTCACTTGAGTATTTTCTTCTCATACTACTTTATACTTTTACAGTACTCTTCATGAGGGAGATATTGTACTTTTGACTTCATTACATTTGTCTTTAGTTACTTTAAAAAATGAAGATTTTTGCTTAAAAACATGAGAAGAGACGAGAAAATATGAAGTTTTGTTATAAATTAAATTTACAAACAGTTTATACGAGTACAGCTGGAATGATTGATTAATTGATAAATCAGTTGATTCACAGAAAATTAATTGCAAAATATTTTGATAAACATTTAGGCTTTTTTCTTTTAGAGTTTTTCCCTTTTTCCTTATTTTATATATTTTTTAAAATTACTTTTAGTTTTCTGTTTCTTGTATTTCAATTTTTATTATGATTATTATGATTTTTATTTTGATTTATTTTGTGTGTTTTCCCCCTCTTTTCCAAAACATTTATTTTTTTTTTTTGTGGTGGGTTTTTTTCTATTTCTTTTAAATAATTTTGAGTTCACTGAGTGTTTATTTTTCTTTTATTTTTCAATAATTTTAAGTTTTTTTGGTGTTTGTTTTTTCATACTTTTTGTGTGTGTGGTTATTTTCCTTTTTCTTTGTTTTGAAGGAGATTTTTGGATGTTTATTTTTCTTTTTGCATTATATACTTTTAATACTTTAAGTACTTTTTCCTGATCATATTAACATTTCCTTAAGTAACATTTTCAATACATGACTTGTACTTGTAACCGAGTATTTTCAACAGTGTAGTATTAGTACTTTTACTTCAGTAAAGGATCTGAATACTTCTTCCACCACTGCGTGTTGATGTGTGGTCACACCTGTTCCTCACCTGAATCCACTCACAGAACCCAGCGGGGCCCTCAGGCTCCTCGGGGGCCTCAGGAGAGCCCCTGCACACACACACACACACACACACACACACACACACACAC
>NW_024622827.1:0-2259 GCF_008729295.1 Plectropomus leopardus
TTAGCAATACATGGGGGGACATTGTGAGTATATTTGCATTTTGGAGGTTATCCCCCCTCAGTATATATGATAATTATTCTCTTGTTGTTTGAGGAAAGGAAAAAGATGCAAGGGGAGAATTGCTGGAGAAAGCATGATATAAAGAGGGTGTGTGAAAGGTTAAAATAGAGACTGAAAAAAAGGTGGGGTGAGTAGAGTCCTTGGAGGCGTGATGAAGGCAGGGAGTGGTGTTTGTGGAAAGGGTAGTGTGCAGGTGACAAGGCCTCTGGTGTAGACACCATGCAGCAGTGGCAGCTCTCCATCTGTAAACTAGTGAGAGAATAAATACCCTACACTGTTGCCTGTTGTTTCCAGAAGAAACGGTTTCACAGTTAGAGGGAGATAAAGGTGACAAGATGCAAATTAGGAGAACAAATTTAGCCAAATGTGTGTTGGCTGATCAGGGGGAGCAATGAGAGATATGCCTTCCATGTCAATTAGGTGAAAGTACGTTTTCATGTGAACAGTGGATGAACCCAGAACAGCATGCCCTGCTGGTGACTCCATGCGTGGATTTTTCTACTAGAACAATTAGCACGAGAATCAATAACGCCTGAGGGGGAAATGACAATTGAGGCTGGTAATTTGTTGGTTTCCTTGAGTTGAAATCTCCTTGTGAAGATAAAGACGAAGTTGGTGGTTATGAATGCCCATAGGACATACTCAGCAAACAACGTAGGTATTTAATTTCTGAACAGGAATGGGGGGAAGTGAATGCTTATTAAATCCTACCCACCCCACCCCCTTTTTTCAATTTTATAAAAAAAAGACTGATGTGTTGAGCATCCTGGTCATTGGCTGTTGCATAAATACACTCCTAATAATGTGCAGGTGAGCAGAGGGAGAGACAACATTCATAATCTCCAGACAGGCTGCAGCAACAATGGACGACTTGATCCTCAAGGCTCCTGGCCCACTTTTGTCTCATCAGCCACACACACACACACACACACACACACACACACACACACACACACACACACACACACACACAAAGAAGTCGTTTTGTATTGTCTGTCAATTTGATGATCACTCACAAGTGCTTATGAGTCTGCTCACAGGAGATACAGTGAACGAGGTCAGTGAGGAGCTCAGGGGGAAGGAAGGATGAGGGGGTGTGGATGGATGGATAGATGGAAGGGGAAGGATGGATGGATGGATGGATGGATGGATGCCCCTCCTGCACTTATTGATATTCATTCAAGATATCTAAAGATGTAAATGGTCCTAATTAGCCCGTCGGAGAATCACAATTGAATTTCGCTCAATTATGCATGACTTCCTAAATTATGCAAGTTGAGTATGCATTATGCATAATTCACTCATCTAACTTTTCAGTTAAGTACCTGTACTCTGGAGCGAGGTCTGAAGAGGAACTTTGTGAGGCTGGAGCGAGCCAGAAGGAAAGACTGATTACTCCTTTATTGAGTTTTCGTCCTGCTATCGACCTTGAGCAAAAGAGACTGTGTGTTTTTGTGCACTATTTGTGTATGTGTGTGTGTGCTGATAAGCTCTCACACCCTTCACCTCATTAAGAAAATATGTGTTGTTGCCCCTGCACCTAAAAGAATACCTAACGAGAGGCAGAATAAGAAAATTCGGAGCATGGAAAGTGAGGAGAGAGGTGAAAACAGGAATGGCTGTGGTTGTTTTGAGACAGGCTTGGTGGCATTACATATATAGTAACATGAAGTTATTGTGTACCAGCCGGTCGCTGTTGTGCTTGTCTGTCCGTACGTCTGGCAGGATGATGGGTGGAAACTTGCTCAGAACTGACATCTGGCCAGCCGCAAGCAGGGAACCAATCAGAGGCAGCTCTGGAGACACTTGGCCTCAATTACAGTAGAATTAGTGTTTGGTTTGACAACAGCTGAGCAGGTAGATGCAGGTCAGTTTCCTCCAGCACCTGTTCATGTTCAAGATGGAATACTGATGAGGCTGCGGAGAACGGATTTGATTGCATTTGCAATTCCTATCTGTGTGTGTGAGATTGTGTGTGTGTGCATGTGTGTGTGTGCAGTTCACAAGTGCACAATAACACGCAATGCACGAGCCAGTGTTGCATCACTCCGCCGCCTCGACAGGTATTTAGCCAACATAACAAAGCGTCACATCATTGTCGGCTTGGATCTGACATCTTGTTTCGTCTGTTTGGTTGTTTTCATTTGTTTGGTCTCACATCACAGTGACAACAAAGGCTGATTAGTGTGCAGCGACATG
>NW_024622828.1:0-1482 GCF_008729295.1 Plectropomus leopardus
ACTCAAAGGGGGAATAAGAAAGACTCGATCAGCCTGCTGCCCAAACAACCTGGACCGGGACCAGAGGGGAGCTCAGAGGACCGATGTTTCTTGAATGTCTCTCTACATCACAGAAAAGACACATGCTGTCCCTCTGTCTCGTCTCACTGCTGTTTTTTTCCACATCTCTAAAGCTGAAGACACGACGGCCTCAGTGGTTTTAGAGACGTCCGGAGGACACAGTTCGCCTGATAGAGAGCCGAACGCGTCAAAGTTTCCACCAATGAAGAGATAAAGACGTGACGATGTTCAGACCGCAGAGCGAAGCTGCTGATGAGGGCTGACACGGAGCTCATGAGGGGTCAGTGTTTGTGGGACTCTCGACGGAGACCTCGGAGCAGAATGGCTGCAGTCACAGAGCTCTGCTTCCTGCTGTTTGCTCTCATCATCAACAACATTCACGCACAACAACTCATCAGCATCAAGCGGGAACGGGACTCTTACAGCTTCAGTCTCCCCGAGGAGGCGACTCCTGCCTGATCTCCAGGTTTGTCGGGTGAGGAGAAGCTGGTCCTGCTGAACACCTCTGACCTCTGGTCCCACAACTCCACGGCACCTGAAGACCCGAAACGACGACTCTCTTCTTACGAGATCCACGACCTGACCCACTCAGACTCCGGCCCGTACCGAGAGGAGTGTTGGACCGACGGCAGAGTCACACACGACAAGACCACCACCGTCATCGTCTGCAGTCACGTGGATAGAGTATTTCCTCGTGACATGACACCTGGAGAAACAAAGGATCTGCGATGTGAGGGAGCGACTGACCATCAGGACGTCCTGTGGCTCAGACGTGAGTTTGGATACGAACAGAAAATATGGAGCAGAGTTTTTGGGGACAATGAGACATCAGTGATGGACGAGGATGGAGGAAGATACCAAGTGGTGAAAAAAACATCAGATCTTCGTGTTTTTAACTTCACAACAACAGCCAAGACAGAGTTCAGCTGTCTGAGGATGGACCAGCAGCAGTGTGTCAGCAGTTACTCTGTAGAGTTACAGCTGTGTGCAGATATGATCTACGGCTCAGAGGGACAGACGGCCGTGCTGCCGTGCACTCTCACTGATTTCAGTGATGATCAGCCGCCAAAGTGGGAGATTCACAACATCTACAAGGGACATCCAAACCAGACTGTGTCCTCAGTGGACCAGAACTACTCTCTGGTGTTTTCATCACTGATGTTAGATCACACAGGTTTGTTCGTCTGTAAAACTGCTGTCAGTGTGAAAAGGTATCTGCTGTTTGTGTGTCCTAAATTTGGTCCTCCTGCTGTCGAGCTCTTCTCAGAGGGAGAAAACGTCACTCTCACATGCAAAGATCAGGGAAAGGGTCAGCGGTCTGTTTGGTTCGTCAAGTCAAACCGAACAGAAGGCAGAGTTTTTAATACACGGTTTAGTCAGAGTCTGAGCAGAGTGAGCTGGTCCTCTGATCACAGGAGTTTG
>NW_024622829.1:0-1298 GCF_008729295.1 Plectropomus leopardus
TACAACTTTTCTTTAAGCACATATGCAATAATAATCTGTCATGTGATTTATGTTATGTAACACACACACATCAGCCATTCAGCTGCATAACAAATACTTTTACTTTTGATAACTTTACATACATTGTGCTGATGACTCCTCTGTATTTTTACTTGAGTAAGATTTTGAATGAAGGATTTGAAATGTTATATTGTCCTTCCTCTCAACTCACCTGCTCTCTCTATAACTTTACTTTGACAATAAGTCACTGAATTGATCCTATCTGCCTGCTTTTTTGAGTTTGTGTCCAATCCTGCATTTCCTGAATAAAATGTTGTATTTTTACATTGTTGTATTCCTATTATAATGCACCAAAACGTGAGCATGACTCTTATTACTTTATTTTACATGCTTGCCCATTAACCCATAGACACTGATGGTGCATTTTATGCTCTTGTCATGATTCTTTTTTTTAAAAATAAAATTGGTTGTGTTCATGCATATGGCATACATTTTGGCAAGATTGTGTATTTCTGTTTAATCTTAGAATTTCCAGCTCATTTCCAACAAAAAGCCTAAAATACACTGTATATATGTATACATACGTACATTCAAACTATTTAGTGCAAAAAAATGAATGTGCAATTGAAACCCGTTCAAACTGCAAATTTTGATTTCTCAACCATCAAAGCATAAAAACATGCATTGTGTTTTTTCAGGGTGTCATTCTGGGCATTTGCCTTGGAATTTGTCGTTTTTACTATTTTCCACATGATGATGTAATTTTTACATCATATTAGACATACGGAGACATGTGTTGCTGCAAATCATTTACACATCCCAGGCTGTGGTAATTTAAAAGAAAAACTACTTTGCATGTAGTATATTGCAAATAAATTCTTTTTTTTTTTGTGATTTTTTCCATCAAAAAAAATTTAAAGGGTTAGAATCCTGAAAATTGGAATATTAAAGCTGGCCCTAAGGGTTAATACATGAAAAGTCATCCAAAATAAAGTTCTGAATGAGCCCAGTTTCAGCATTCATGTCACTTTGCCGCAGATGTGAAGTGTATGCAGCAAGACAAACTCTGATGTGGTGACATGATTAATAGACTGTTTCTGTTCTCTCTGTTGACTGTGAATATTTCTCCTCCCAGTGTCCTCCCTCGGCTTGTCTGGCTACGAGGCCACAGCTCTCTGGGATCCTCTGAATCACACGGAGGATCGTTTAGGACTTCAGGGTGAATGATGGGAAAGCGGTGCATGTTGCACTCATGTGCGCAAAGACACACAGACACCTCAAGGAGCTGGCGTCAAGAC
>NW_024622830.1:0-3130 GCF_008729295.1 Plectropomus leopardus
TTTAAAGAAAAAATAAACTTTTTTTCTGAAATATCACTTAAAATTAAATTCTAATTCTAATTCTTTTTAAAAGAAAAACGAGGTCGGCAAAATCTTTTCTTCATAAATCTGCTATTTAAAAAAACGACAAGGAGTAATGATGTGTGTGTGTGTGTGTGTGTGTGTGTGTGTGTGTGTGTGTGTGTGTGTGATGGAGAGAGAGAGGATACTGGATAATGAGAGGATTTAATTATATAGATGAAATGATAAAAGCTGAAAAAAGGAGAAAAGAGGAGAAGACGACAGATAACGCGTTGGAAGTCAAACCAAGGTGGCTGCTCCCTCCTCCTCCTCCTCCTCCTCAATTCTCCTCCTCTCCTCGTTCTCCTCCTTTCGCCTTTTCTTTTCTCCTCGTCTTCCATCTCCATTCTCCTCATTTTTTGTCTCCTACATTATCCTATGTCAGACTCATCCCCCTCTCCTCCCCTTAAATTGCATTTAATTTCCTTCACCTCTTTATTTTCATCCTCCTCTTCCGTCTGTCCTCCTTTTCATCGCCATCTCCCATTTTTAAGTTTCTCTCCTTTTTTATTCTCTCCTGTATTCTCACACTTCTTCTCCTCCATCTGTCTCCTTCACCTCTTGTCTTTCTCTTTCTCTCTGCCTTTTCCCTTTCTTCTCCTCTTTCCATTTTCCTTCTCCTTCTTTTTTGTCTCCTACATTATTTGTTTTTGCCTCCTCTCTTCTCCTTCACTTCTCCTTTTTCTTCTCCACCTTCTTCCTCTGCATTCCTTCTCTCCTATTTTCTTGCATTTCCTCTCCTCCATTCATCTTCTTCTCCTCCTGTCTTTCTCTTCCTCTGTCTTTTACCTCCTTCCTCTCCTCCTCCTCCTCTTGCCTTCCAATCTCCATTCTCCTCCTTTTTTGTCTCCTACATTATTTTTTCTCTCGTCCCCTCTGTTTTCTCCTGTCCTCTCAACCACTTAATTTCCTTCACCTCTCCTTTCTTTCAAGCCTTCACAATCCCTCTCCTTTTTTTTATTCTCTCCTGTTTTATTGCATTTCATCTCCTCCATCTGTCATCTTCACCTCCTGTCTTTCTCTTCCTCTCTGCCTTCTCCCTCTTTCCTCTTGTCTTCCCATGTCTATTCTTCTTTTTGTCTCCTACATTATGTTTTTTTTCTGACTCATCCCCTTCTTCTCGTCTTTCCTCCTCTCTTCTGTTTTCATCCTTTACTCCTCCTTCTCTCCCTCTGGTCCTCCTTTTTTATCTCCCCCTTCTTTTGCATTCTTTGTCTCCTAGTTTTCTCTCCTGTTCTTCTCCTCCATCCGTCTCTTCCATTTTCCTCCTTCCTCTCCTCCATCTCTCTCTCTCTCTCCGTCTCTCAGCTCCAGTTTGGTTTCCTGTTGCTATGGCAGCAGTATGCTAATGAGCGAGTTGATCTCTGGGCTCCACTAAACTACAGCAGCTCGCTCCTTTCTCTCCTTTTTTTAATTTATTTTCTTCTGTTTTGGCCTCGATTTCACCATCACTCTGTAAACATCCTAAACGCGTGCGAAACAGATCAGATCAGGATAAAAAATCCTCCCGCAGGAACAGATCGGAGACGTTATATTTGGGTTTTTGGGGGCTACGTTGTCAAAGTGAGACATCCTCAGTGTCCCATAAATAGATTATTAAAGTGACCGGCTTAAATTACATAACACTCGAGTGAAGCAGCAGTGCTGAGGTGTGTTTCATCATCAGTCCGTCATCAACACATTTACATGCATCGTGGCATTTTTAAAAAAATATCTGTATTGCATTAAAACCTGGATTGACATCAGATTGCACAGCCTGCACCTCAGCATAAAATGTCTAGCAAATTAAAAAAAAATAGAAAAATAGAAAAAAATAGAAAAGGAAAATAACCCCTAAAGTACCTAAAATAAATACATAAATAATATTAAAAAAAACAAAACGTCAGAATTATTCTGATTGTATATTTTCAATTAGGTTCCATTAAAAAAAAATGTTTTTGGTATTTATATTTATTATTTTTATTCCATTTTATTTTAGCACTTTTTAGGTCATTTCCAGATTTTTTTTGGGGGGGGGAGGGTACTTTTTTTTGGTTACTAATTTCAGGTAATAGTCTTGCAACTTTACTTACCTATTTCTTGCTAATTTTTGGGCCATTTCTTAAGAAGTTGTTTTTGAAAGAAAATCGCACCAATTTGCACAGGTTTCAAAGGGTTAATGACAGTTTGACCAAAGGATTTTGGACACCAAGTCAAAACATTTATTTGGAAATATGACACATAATATCACAAATATGTACATAAAAACAGAACAATGGTAATTTATTGTGCATTTAGGTGCTACTTTATTAACATTCGGGGCCCCTCTGGTGTCCGTTTTTTCATCTTTTTATTTATTGTTTTATTAATTAATTCATTCATTGTCCATAACCGCTTGTCCTTTTATGGTTTGAGGTATTATTTATTTCTTTTTCATGATTTTTTTCCACCATTTTGCTGGCGTGGCTTATATGACTTGAACTATATATACAAATATCTGATTTGTTGTTGCTGTTTTTCAGTCTTGCTGTAAAACGTCGTCTCGTGTTGCGTTATGTTGTTTATGAACTAGATTTTGAATCTTTGAGGCTCTATAATCAAAAATACACAAATGCATTTGGACAGGAGGCTGCAAATTCATCGCTTCCTAATTGGCATCAGCACCCGAACACGGAGTGCTGATGAGCGTTACCGCGCCGTCACTCAGAGACGTTACTGATTTTGACATCAAACCCGTCTCCTTCCTGTCTTTTTACAGGCTCTATGCATTCGTCTCTCTCTCGCTCTTCATACACTTCATTTTCCCCCTGAAACACTGGAAAAGCACCACTGCAGCACCAAGATAAATTTCCAGTCCGTCTTAAATTGATTATCACGGTCTGTCCCCTCTCCTGTCTCCAACAGGACAGGTCAAAGATGTGCAAACTGCAGAGGACAAAGTCTTAAACTTAATCTCAGTGTGCCCGGCAGCACAAACCACTCTTTAATGCTAATCCAACAGCAGCTTTACATAACACACACACACACACACACACACACACACACACACACACACACACACACACACACACACACACACACACACACACAC
>NW_024622831.1:0-7421 GCF_008729295.1 Plectropomus leopardus
TTTTGTAGGTCTTGGGCTTTTACATAAGTTTCTTAAGTTTTGTAGCTCTAGGTTAAACGGTTCACAGGGGCTGCTTCTCTGAAAATCATATCAAATAACACATCATAGGACTATTGATGTGTCTGCCACGTTTTGTGAGTTTTTAAGCATCTTTAGCCCTCAAACACAACATCCTGTTTTATGGCGAAGATTGTCACAGAACAGCAACAGTGTTTGATGAAATCAATCAAAAACTGCGAGCAATTTAACATCACCAAGTTTAGTAAATACTGATGTCCAGATTTGAAGTCAATCAGATGAAATCTGTAGGACAAGTTTTTAACGAAAGAGATGCTAAAATTACAAAAAATCTGAAAATTCCAATTAAAATGGCGCACTTCCTGTTGTAGGTCTTGGGTTTTTGAACTGGTTTTTCAAGTTTCGTAGCTCTAGGTTAGACGGTCTGCGGGGACTGCTTCGTTGAAATTTTGGCACATCAATGCAAAAAAATCATACTTTAGGATTTCTGATGTAAATAAAAACTTTTGGCGCATTTTCGTGCATTCCTTGTCCCTAAAAAAGTGCTATCTGTGAATAGTGTGTTACCATGGCAACAGTGTTTGGTGAAACCTAAAAAGTACTTTTTCTGTGCATCATGAAAGTTTTTGCAGTATTATGAGAGCATTTGAGGTTGCTTAGGTGTTCCTGCTACAGGAGACATATTAAAGTGTAAAAAAACTAACTTCCTGTTACCAATAGGTGACGCTATGACTGTGATTCAAAATTGCAGGTGTTCAGGCCTGGACTCGTATCAAATGTGTCGAAATTCAACAAAAACGGACAATATTCATTTTTCCATCATCACTAACATCTTAATGATTTTTTGACACAATTTTAAGATCAATCAAGCCAACCAGGAGCTGGACCTCATAGTGTATTTGTCTTTCCTGTGTCAATAGGTGGTGCTCTCAGTATGGATGAAAATTGTCATAGATGTGTTCAGGAGAGTACTCTTATCAAGCATGTGAAGTCTGGGGCATTTTGGATCATGTACAGTAATTTTAAAAACGACCTCCTGCTTGGAAACACGTAACTTCTTGGCCCCATAACTTCCACACTGTTACACAAAAACGAAAACTGGTCGCAAACTAGGGTTGCCCACATCTGAAGGTGGGATTTACAAATTTTGAAGTAGTTGAACTTCTACTTTTCAAATTCCATCACACTGAAATCGCAAAAAATGACATTTCAATTCAAAATGGCTGACTTCCTGTTGAGTTTAGAGTATGACTCCAAGGGGCTTTTTTGTCCATCCTGACATGTTCTATGTACCTCTAAATTTTCACCCCTCTACATGAAATGGTTTGCCGGGTTTGGCATTTAGGGGGTGCTACTGAACTAATTTTTTGACAACTATACACGACACCTTTAAAATACAAAAATTTTCACCAGTCACCCCAAGCATACCAAGTTTCATGAGTTTTCGAGTATGATAAAGCCATCAAAAAAGCGATTCATTTGACGAAATAATAATAATAATAATAGGAAACGGACCAATTCCAATAGGGTCCTCGCACCGTTCTGTGCTCAGGCCCTAATAATAATAATAATAATCCTTTGGATTACAATAGGGTCCTCGCCCCCTTCGGAGCACACTGGTCAGTGCTTGGGCCCTAATAATAAAATGAATAAGAATAAGAATACAAATATTTATTTCCATATGTATTTCATATATTTTTGGACAGTTTTTCCTAAGGCGATGTGAGGGTCTAAGGGCAGAGGGATGTCGTATGCTGTAAAGCCCTCTGAGGCAAACCGTGTTTTGGGCTTGATAAATTAAATGACTTGAAAATTGACTTGACTTGAACAACAAGATGAGCTTGGATTTATATAGTGCCTTTCAAGAGACCCAAGGACGCTTTACATTGTCGAGCGAGTGACTTTCAGAAGATACTGTCAGAAAGCATATCCCCAATTCGACAGTTCCTCATGTCAAGACCACAAAAACATGCATAAGACACAAAGAATAGTTTGTCTTACAGAGATCAGAAGGGCAGTAGGGTGCAGCCAAGAAGAGCCTATAACAGCAAGTTTCTCACCCTACCTTCCAGTGTGGAGATTTTAAACAGGTAGAAACATTTTGACTCCAGACATGGTTTGAAAAATAACAATTAAATTACAAAATAAAAAAACAAGAAAATTTAAGAAAAAAGTTTTTATTTTGAACCTTCAGAACAGCCAATGACAGGGGTGCTGTCACCCTTACCTTAACTAGGGCAGCCAGACCAGAGGCTGGTTCTGGATGGCCCATATTGGATTTGGTAGAGCCAATGAGCAAGGGTTCTCGCTTTGATTGACAGAACACACTGACAATGCCATTTACTTCCTGTGGGTCGCCAACCTGCATGCAGAGAGCACATATTGGTGAGTGACATTAGAAGTGTGTGCAGAAGGTTAAGTTTTCATTTTCTTATCATTTATCTATCTTGTAATGCAGGACCCACACTGAAAACAGGCAAAAAGCGGGATCAAAATCAAGATGGTTTTTAACTAACCTTAGTTCCTGTGCCGTGAGCTTCAATGTATTCCACCTGCTCAGGATTTATATTCACCTCCTGGTAAAGAGAACGAACCAGCCTCTGCTGCATCTCACCTGAAGGAAACGTTACACCTAAGGGACCAGGAGTAGTGCGTCAGAATGGAAAACCATACCATAACTGTTGGAAAACTGCATATTCCCACCATAGACTAAGACAGGATGCTCTTTGAGTTTCTTTCAACAATTGCTTTGCTACATGCTATACTGCTGCTTTAAGGAAAGCTAGGGTTTTTATGACTTTTGTACAAACAAATGTGTTCACACTGCACTGTCACTGAATGCAAAAATAATTGACAGATTACTTCAATTTTTAACACTTAAATACTGAAAATTCAAACCATCATCATCCAATCTTTCATTCAACCTTACTTAATTATCTCTATCGGTTCAGTGAGATCTTTCTACTGGGTGCAATGCTCATGTGTGTTCCTCACCCTGCTCTTTGTACCCATCTGTGTTGTTGCCAGCATTGACCACTGTGGCATAGACCCTTCTAGCTGCAGACCGTTTGGTCAGCAGCACTGCCACTGCTGCCTCAGAACGGCAGTATCCATCTCCTGGCCAACAAAATGATAGAAATATAAACTTTATATTGGTATGCACACTCATTTGTTCACATAGTAATGGTTATATTAATATGATGAAGGGGACCTAAAGCAGAATTCAATTGTTTTTTGAAGTTCAAAATACAAAAAAATGCAATCTTTGTCAGATTTACATACAGTATAAATGTTTAATAAAAATAATATATTCATTTTATGGGTTATTATAACATTTACTTGCCCACCAAACTGGGTCCAGCAATGCAAGTACTCTGCCAGTGAGGACTTGGTCCTCACATTCATTAAATATGAGTTTAATTTAACTTCATAAGATTACACTTTAACTGGGCCACAGAAAACAAAATCCTACCTGAAGGCATTTTACAGTGATAGTGAGAGATGGTGGAGAGATGACAGTAAACAAAGGAGAGAAGTAAGACAAGGATGCCTTGCTGGATTTGACCAGGGGACTTTTATGCACATGGCTGGCTTCTGAAACCATAAAGCTGTGGGGGAACCCAGTGACTTTGTTTTACCTGATGAATCAAAGGACTTGCAGGTTCCCTCAGGACTGAGCATGCCCAGTTTCATGAACTGCAAGGAGGTGTTGGGTTTGAGCAGCAGGTTGACTCCTCCAACCACAGCAGCATCACAGTGGCCCTGGCGAATACCATGGAAGGCATTTTCTAAAGCTAGCAAGCTGGAGGAGCACGCTGTGTCAATGGCAGTGCTTGGGCCTGGGCGAGAGGGGAGTGGAAAGTTAGAAACCATGTCTACAGAAAAGGAAACCGTGGAGTACATGAAGGCATTCAAAATGTTGATTGTTTCAAGTTAATTATATTACATTCACCTCAAACAAGTAAACTTTGCATGCCTCTACTAAAGCTGAACAATCCTCTGAGTTAATTTTTTATAACAGCAAACATTTTTAATATTTCAATCTGCATCTACATGCAGTTCTTAAAAATAAAGTATAGTATGGCAAGCTGGCATGTAATGGGGAAGAGAGGGACAGGGAAGTATGGGGAATCTGTACAGACTACAAGTTTTGGATTCCTATTAAGTAGAATTTAAAAGGAAAAATGTTATAATAATTGCAATGCATGTTAGTTTAACTTCATAGTAATTAATAAATTGGAAAAAAGATAGACAATGATACTTATGTGAGTAATAATTTTAGCTGAATTCTCTTTAGGGATTATCTGTGCAAAATTGTACATAAGTGAGAGATCTGTGACCAGTGACTTGTTTTCATTAAAACAGATACAGATTCGCATGGTTCTACAAAAATGCCAAATACCATCAAATGCAGGATTTGTCACAGTAACTCTAGGTCCATGTATAAGTGTATCCATAATTGGTCAAAATAATGTGTTAAAGAGTTATTATAGTTTGTAGAAAAAGGCACATTGCATTATACAACAGTTAGTTTCAAGTAATTTGATTGGACAAGGGGCTTTCAGCATTTGCTGATATAGCTTTTTAGCAGTCATGTGAATACAAAAGCCAGATGGGGGGCAAGAAGTGAAGAACGCTGGTTGGGAGTCATTATGAATGGGGGAAAGTGAATACACTAAAGCCTTAGATGGACCTGCATGCAGCAGGTCATCACAACATTGTTTTTTTTCCCCACGGATTGACCGATTTGCCTGGTGTGGCGGCAATCAATATCACAAATTATTTAGAGGTCACCCTACACCGCTGTGTTTCATGCAGCACAATTTCAACTCAGTACGTTTCCATGCACAGCTTAGTCGAGCTACCGTTTAGCATGATTAGGTCATTTAATTGGACGACTGTCCTGTTCCAGTATACAAGCAATCGATTTAATGAGATAGTATGTCCACTATGCTGCAGGAGGTGAGAATATGCCCCCTTTCAGCATAATGTTGCAGGGGTTCTTTTTCGGGAGTTTTTCCTTGGGTGATGTGAGGGTCTAAGCCTTAGACCCTCACATCAGAGAGACTCTAAGGGCAGAGGGATGTTGTACACTGTAAAGCCCTCTGAGGCAAACCATGTTTTGTGATAATGGGCTGTATAAATAAAATTGACTTTACTTGACTTTACTTGACTTGACGTACATATAGCTAATCAACCAGCAGTGAGCAAACTCTGCCCTCACTGATTAGTTTTAAGACACTTAAAAATATCAATATCAATTAAGTGCACACTATATTAGGAATATTTTCACTGCTTTACCTTGTTGTAAGGCAGTGCTCACGGACTGGGATTTGAAGCCGTTATATCAAAAACACCAGACTTGGTTCAGAAAAACAGTTATTTTAATCCACTGAATGGCAGAGTTGTTGCTCTACACAGGCCCATTGTGTAAGGCAGGCATGTCAAACTGGTCCACAGGGGGGCCGGTTTGACATGCCTGGTGTAAGGTAAAGAGGAGCAAATATTCAAATACACAGTAAACTAATATTGGTGGCTAATTATGTTTTGCTGCAGCCCCGTCCACAGCAGGACATCGCTTAGCTTCAGTGCCGGGGTTGCGGGATTGTACTTTATATATCAGAGGAGGGGGGTGAGTGGGGTGTCACTTTATTTAAAATAAATATAAAATAGTATTGTTTCAAGTTGTATGTCCCTCACCTCAGCCAAAATTAAAAACAAGTCCCTCCTCATTGCTTAATTCTTTTTAAATGCCTAACCGGTTTTACAGCACCCCTTTCCCCCTAAGAAATAAGAAGCAGTCTCTATCTCTAACCATAGAGGGAGGCCGGAGTAGCGAATAGGAGCATGCACCGAGCACCTGGTCCAGTTACCAAGGTGTGCACATGACAATGACTACCGTCCTGTTGCCTTGATCCCTATAGCCATGAAATGCTTTAAGCTGCTAGTCATGTATCACATCAGGTCAACTGGCCAGCAGAGGATGGCATCTCCACCCTACTCTATCTCATTTTGACTCATCTAAAAAACAAAAACACCAGGATCCTGCTAATCAACTTCAGCTCAGCATTTAAAATGATCTTGCCACAACAGCTCATTGAAAAGCTGTCACAGTTGACTTTTAACTTCTTGGGTATAAAAAGTCAGCACTTAAGCATTATATCCTATGAGACATTTGTGTGAAATTTGAGTGCATGAATTCTTTAGTTATGGCCAAAAACAGGTTTTATAAAGTCGCCATGACCTTGACCATTCACCACATTCTAATTAGTTCATTCTTGAGTCCAAGTGTACGTCTTTGCCAAATTTGTTCCCAGAAAGTGTTCTTGAGATATCACTTTCACAAGAATAAAACGTATGCATGGTCAGTGTGACCTTGATTTTAACCACCAAAATCTGATTAGTTCACCCTTGAGTCATCAAAATGACAAATGAATAAGCTAAGACTTTTGAATTCTCAGAGGAGTATTACTCTTGCATTATATTAACAGACACTATATTCAATGAATCTACCACTGACTACAACGGTGGGATGTCGACTGCTGCTCTAAAGAAACTTCAGGAGACAGAAACACCCCTCTTCTCACATGCAGTCACAGTGAGTGACTATTCAGAGCCAAGAAGATTCCACAGAGACCGAGAATTATAAAAATCTGAATGCTAAGCAAAGATAACGAGAGTTTCTGTGATTGTTGCTGCAAGATTCTCAATAAATGCTCCTTCGACCTGATGGCGTTGACCATACAATAGGTCTCATCCCAGCTGAGCAAAGTAAGAGAGGAAATCGCCACATAAGAACAACTTCTGTGATAAAGACAGACTCCCACAACTGTTGATGGAATGTTAAAAAGCACAAAAAAGAACTGGGAAAAGAGATAACAACAAGTATAAAAATAAAAAATTGCGAAATTCATGGTGGATTACCAGGGGTGTCATTGTCATTGCCATTGTCACACTGAATCAGGATGCATATGATCAAGAAGTTAACAGACAACTTGTTAACACTGTATTTTACAAAAAGTTGGACCGCAATCTCATCCCAGATGGAAAAAAACATGTCCATAACAGACTAAATACTCTACTGGAACAGGGGGAAGACCACTAAACCTGAGCATGCTTTCATGACTGTTGAATTCCCTATCACTCCCTTCAACACTCTACTGAAAATTCATAAATCTTTTACAGACACACCCCCAGGTAGACATATTATTGCAGCAGTTGGCTCATCAACTGAAAAAATCTTAGCCTTTGTGGACCACTTCCTACAACCACTGGTCACAGCTCAGCTCTACCTTTTTATACAAAGGATTCTATGAATATTATCAAAGTTATTAAAATTATCCATGTTATCCATGTCAAGGTTATTTTGGGTAAGTATTTCTGCAATCTGTTTTTTTCTCCTT
>NW_024622832.1:0-4057 GCF_008729295.1 Plectropomus leopardus
CAACAGAGCATCTCAATGGTGATTTAACAAGCCTTTATTCACTTCCTCACGCCACTTCCATGTTTCAGGCAGCTGCATGCAAGCAGCAATAAGTCATTTTGAATGGACTAAAGAGACTTGCACTTGTACAGTGCATTCTGACCACAGAGTCACAGTCACTTATTCATTCTCTGTTTTACCAACGTGTTTTCATCCCAACTTGTCACATGGTGCTGCTTTGTCAGTGACCTTCTGTTCTGCAAATAGACTTATCAGGTAGGTTTCCATTTCCACATTTGCCCAAAACTTGTAGATTCAAAACTTCTGGATGATGCACTCAACATTTATGATACAATAACACCTCTTGTGGCGCCTGCTGCATCATGCAGGAGAGACCCAGTTCCGACAGACAAGCACATAGCCATAATATCATATGATATATAATAGCCAAAAAAGTGTTTCCATTGCAGTTTTGAAAAATGTGCCTTTTTTTTATCGCCTGAGATATCAACTCATGAGTGAAATTGATCTTTTTCCATTAGGCATATTTCATATTTGCAATTTCAATTTGTGCAGTTTGAGGGTTAATGGAAACCTGCCTACTGCCATCATGCTGTGGCTAAATGGGACACTGGAATAGAACAGAAGCATTTTTAATGTTAGTGTTACGGCCCCAGGGTTGCCCTTCATTGTTATTTGTTGTTTCTGTCTGCTGGCTCTGATCTCTGTCTCCAGGTAGTTGGGGGAGGAGCTGATTAGAAATGCAGCACACCTGAGCAGGCTGATCACAGGAGGCTATGAAGCAGACCTGGACACTCTGCCCACTCTCTTTTGCTTACTCACATACCCTTTCACTTTCACACACATTCAACACAACATGCACACTGATATCCACCTGTAACTATTGACACACTTTATTGATTTTCTTAATTTAAATATCGATTTACCAGTCGATCTTCGTTCCTACCCTCACCTATGGTCATGAGCTTTGGGTAGTGACCGAAAGAACAAGATCACGGGTACAAGCAGCCAAAATGAGTTTCCTCCGTAGGGTGGCTGGGCTCTCCCTTAGAGATAGGGTGAGAAGCTCGGTCATCCAGGAGGAGCTCGGAGTAGAGCCGCTGCTCCTCCGCATTGAGAAGAGCCAGATGAGGTGGCTCGGGCATCTAATTAGGATGCCTCCAGGACGCCTCCCTGGTGAGGTGTTCAGGGCATGTCCCACCGGTAGGAGGCCCCGGGGAAGACCCAGGACACGCTGGAGAGACTACGTCTCACAGCTGGCCTGGGAACGCCTCGGGGTCCCCCGGGAAGAGCTGGACGAAGTGGCCGGGAAGAGGGAAGTCTGGGTTTCCCTGCTTAGGCTGCTGCCCCCGCGACCCGACCCCGGATAAGTGGAAGAAAATGGATGGATGGATGGATAAAATATGTTGTTAAATCTTGCTTTGTCACACACTATTGAGCCAGGTAGTGACATTAGTAATACTTGTGCTTTCCCCTACACTAGATAAGATAAGATAAGATAAGATAAGATAAGATAAGATAAGATAAGATAAAACAGAACTTTATTAATCCTGAAGGAATTTCTTGTGACCACCACCCTGGTCTGCCAGTCTAGAGGCACTGCCCCCCATGTCCAAACAATGTTGCAGTCGTGTCAACCATGACAGCCCCACAACAACCAGGGCCTTAAAGAACTCCGGGCGGAACTCGTCCACCCCCGGGGCCCTGCCACCAAGGAGCTTTTTGACCACCTCAGCAACCTCAGCCCCAGAGATGGGAGAGCCCACCCCCAAGTCCCCGCGACGTCCTGAGTTGAGGTCAGCAGCGCACCATCCCCACCATACACAGTGTTGACAGAGCACTGCTTCCCCCTCCTGAGACGCTGGATGGTGGTCCAGAACCTCTTTGAAGCCGTACGGAAGTCCTTCTCCATGGCCTCACTGAACTCCTCCCACGCCCGGGTTTTCACCTTGGCGACTGCCTACTGCACTCCACTTGGCCTCCTGTACATGGATCCACAAAAACAAACGAAACGAAAACACTGTTGTCACCTATCTTAAAGGATCCCCATGTTGCCAGTTTACATGGCAATGGAAGGGGAGGCATTTTCAAAAGATTAAACTCTGGAACCACGTTTCAAAAGTTTTCATTTTCAGGCCCACAAAACGCTGTTGTTGTGTGAACCAAAGTTTAACATTTCATACATGAACCATTGCATGTAAACGGCGCCCAAAAGTTAACATTGTGCAATTCACATATGGATGTTGTGCACTGTCACTCATGACATACAGTCACATTATTTTGCATATGAAAATTAGTTAGTTTGTGCAAAAATATGATCTTTTTTGTTAACCTAACCAAACAGTTTTGCCTAAACCTAACCACAACAGTTGCAAAACTTTAACATTAGTAGTCAGTCAATGAGGACAATTGCAACCTTTTTAAATCTTCTGCGTCCACTCCCAGTACATCACAGAATGGAGTTGAAAAAATTACAAGTAATACATTAAATTACAAAACATTGAGACTTGGTACTAATTTAGCCCAAATAAGAAGTTCAAAATTGGTCTATGTTTAGACTGTCTGACTTGGTCCTTGTGTAGCCCAAAAATAGATGTTAAAATTGGACTGTATTTTTGTCCTAATTTAAATATAGTAATACTAAAGTCCATTTAGGTCAATTCCAATGTTATACATTTATATCCAGGTGTGTGTGTGTGTTTTTATGGGACAAATGGAAATTGCCCAGTAACTCAGACTGACCCCGCCTACTGCACATGTCAGTGAGAGAGGGATAGCGTCAGGCGCATGCTATGGACTGGCAGATTTTGAGCATTCCGACCATTAACTTTCTGTAACTTTCTGGACCCTTAGCTCAGCAGACACTTAACTTTCTGGAGTTAGGTGGACCTTTTTTTGTTTTTTTTTTCTTTAAGCTGTATTAGCTATTGATGTGTTTGAAGCTATAATGGTATACTATGGTGAAGAATGTTTCTCTCTGACTGGAAAACTAGTATTTTTGGACAATTTGAAACAGTTTTCAGTAACTTACCAGTACCACTGACATGAGCGTGCTTGATGTGGTGGTGCGTCATAATCTAAAAGTAGACAGCTAGCTTACAAGCTAATGTAACTTTAAAGTAGCATTAGCTAATGGTGGAACAAAAGGAGGGAACTGTCTAAAAAAAGTGGGGTTTCAGCGTGCCTTATGCGCCTCACTTATTGGCAATATTGGGAGTAACGCATAAATAATCCATAAAATTTAGATATTAATATACCTGTTACAATTGCAGTAACGCGCATTACAATGCATTTTAACCCAAAATGGTGTATATTTTTTAAAGAATTCTCTAACTCCGCAAGACATTCCAGTACTGAAACAATTCCGCAAGTAAGAGTATTTCCTTTGGCTGGAATTCGATGATTGCAGAGACCGATTCCACATTTGTGAGATGGACATACTCCCGCTATCTTCAGTTCGTTAATTTTCATTTATCAGTGCAATTCAGTCTTAAACCTGAGAGGCAGCGATGTGCCAGAGCAAGTAAGTGTTTTTTAATTTTTTGGCACTTTAATTTTGTTGGCACTTTAGACTTTCCATCATACTGTTTTTTTTTTAGAGGAACAATTTCTTAAATAAAGTATGTAAGCTTTATTTTACATTTGTGTGGTGTCACTCGGTTGTGTTGTGATTGGTAGGTCCATTTGTATTTACTAAACTATAAACATGAATATAAGACACTGCAATGTTAGTAATTAAAGTAGGAATGGTTAGTGGAGAAAAATGGTAAATTAAAGCTGTCGCAGTAGCGCTCGCACTTCATGCCACCCCTGCATATGTCAGAGCCCCACTTGGGCCACCCTAGTAAAAAAAAAAACGTCTGTAAGTACAAGGTAGACTAATCTGACTGAACAAGAGCACCGGGAGTGCACGCCCTGACCCGCTGACTGCTGCTGGATGAAGTTATGCCAAGGTCCATTTGCGCCCGGCTTTTAAACTGCCTGATTCTGTTTTGCACAGGCTATCTCAGTCACTGTGGAGCTGGGCACACATGCACAAGCCTTGTTTCTACTCCCA
>NW_024622833.1:0-3017 GCF_008729295.1 Plectropomus leopardus
TGGAGTACGCTAGTCTAAACAGATGTGTTTGAGTTTGATTTAAAATGTGGGAGTGAGTCAGTATTACAGAGGTCAGGTGGGAGAGAGTTCCAGAGCTGAGGAACAGAACGGCTGAATGCTCTGCTCCCCATGGTAACAAGGTGAGCAGGGGGGACAGTGAGATGGATAGAGGAGGAGGATCTGAGGGTTCGGACGGTGTGGCAATATGGAGGAGGTCAGAGAGATATGGAGGGGCGAGGCTGTGTATGGCTTTACAGGTGAGGAGAAGTATTTTGTGGTTGAAATGGTGTGTGAGGAGGAGCCAGTGGAGCTGTTGTAGAATGGGTGTGATGTGGTGGATAAAGGGGGTGCTTGTGATGATACGGGCAGCTGAATTTTGAACTAGTTGTAATTTATGGAGAATTTTGTGTGGGAGGCCAAACAGAAGAGAGTTGCAAGAGTCTAAACGGGAGGTGACAAGGCTGTGAACAAGAATGGCAATGCTGAGTGAGGAAAGGACGGAGACGGTTAATATTATGTAAGCGGAAATAGGCGTACCGGGTGACATGGTTAATATGGGAGTTGAAGGAGAGGGTGCTGTCAAGGATGACACCCAGACTCTTTACCTGAAGGCAGGGAGTTTTCAAAGGGAATAGAGAAGTTATGGATTTAGTTTAATGTGGATTTTATGCCAATTAAAATAAGTTATGTCTTGCTGCTGTTTAATTTAAGGAAGTCTGAAGTTAACCAGGATTTTATTTCTAGGAGGCAATTGGTTAGGGATGAAGGTGGAGGTGAGGAATCGGGTTTCATTGAGAGGTACAGCTGGGTGTCATCTGCATAGCAGTGAAATTGAATATGATGCTTACAGAAAATGCTTACAAGGGGGAGGAGGTAAATGATGAACAGCAGGGGCCTCAGGACAGAGCCCTGGGGCACACCTGTGGTGATGGGGACTTGATGGGATGTGAATGATTTTACCTGAATGAACTAATTGCGGCATGAGGTATGAATAAAACCAGTTGAGAGTTGTGTTGGTGAAACCAATGGAAGACAGTCTATTCAGAAGAATGGTGTGTGAAATAGTGTTGAAGGCCGCATTCAGATCAAGCAGGAGGAGAATGGATAGTGAACCAAAGTCAGCAGCAAGGAGGAGGTCATTGGTGATTTTACGAAGTGCCGTTTTAGTGCCATGGAGGGGACGGAAACCAGACTGGAATTGTTCGTATAGATTATAGCAAGATGGATGGGTATGGAGTTAAGCCGCAACTGTCTTTTCAAGAATTTTGTTGGTGAATGGAAGATTTGAAATGGGACGAAAATTATTGAGGTTGTTGGGGTCTGAACCAGGTTTCTTGAGTATTGGAGTGAATAATGTCTGTAATGAGAGGACAGAAAGGGGAGGGTGGCCTTTACAAGGACATTAGGAAGGGGGTTAATCGGCAGGTTGAGGATTTGGATTTTTGAATGAGTTTGGATATTTCATTGGCTGAGAGTAGAATGAATGCTGAAAGTGAGTGGATAGGGGTAAATGGAACTGGGACAGGTGAAGAAGGAGCAGAGGTGGGTGTATGTTGTTGGTGGATGTGTTCGATTTTTGAGGAGAAGAATGCTATTAAAGTGTTCCAGAAATCAGAGGAGTACAGGTGAGGAGGAAGTCAGTCCAGTGGATTTGTAATATTTGTAAGGAGGGAGAGAAGGTGCTTTGGAGTTTCCTTCATTTGACCCGATTAAACCAGAGTAGTAGATGGATTTGACGCTAGAAATGCAGTCCTTGTAGTGGCAAATATGGTTAGAATGCATGTCTTTGTGCACAGTGAGACCAGTTTTCCTGTAGAGTCTTTCAAGTTGACGTCCTTTTGCTTTTAACTGTCTGAGAGTGGGAGTGAATCAAGGTACAGAGTAAATGAGACAGATCTGGTTTTGAGAGGAGCAAGATTATGTAGAAGGTTATTGAGGCAGTTGTAGTGGGAGAGCAATTCATCTGGGGTAACAAAAACTGTCAGCACTAGGGAGGCTGTTGATACTGACAGATAAATTGTCAGATAAATTGAAAGACAACAGCATATGGTTGGAGACCAGGAGGGAATCTGCTTTGCAATCAGCAGGTGTAACACCTGAGCAGCAGATTAAATCTAAACTGTGTCCTTTAATATGGGTGGGGAAGTTACTATATTGCTGAAGTCCAAAACTGTCCAGACAAGATGTGAAGTCTTTGGTGAGGGTATTATTGACATTGTCCATATTATGTGGTTTGGTGGGCGATACAGAGTGGCAATGATAGTGGGAATAGGTCCAGAGAGCTGACATACAGTGGCCTCGAGTGAAAGACAGGAGCATTCACAGCTGCTATCCTCCAGTTCTCGCGGTAAATTATGCATTATTATGCATATTACAGATGCATGTCATATTACAATAACGGCAGTTGTGAAATTATTAATTGCACTCTATGATGATGTTACGGGTGATGATAACAGTCTCATGCATATGCTGATAGGGAGGTGTCTAAAGGCAAGATCACAACATCGGCGCAACCAGGACCAGACCACAATCAGGGCGAGCGGGGGGCACAGTATCAGTACAGCCGCAGGAGGAGCACAACCAAAGGGGGGGGTGAGCGGGGCACTGGCACCGGGCGGCACGTTACTGGGGGTGGCACTTTGTGAAGAGCAATGATGAGAAAAAAAATGCAGGCGAGCCCAAAACACACACACAAAAAAAAAAAGCGTCCCCTTGCCTGCAAATGGTGCAGCAGCTGCCGCCCCGAAAACATGAGATCAACCAGGCAGTCTCTCCACGTTATGTTCGCCTCGCTCACCCCCACGAGGAGCAGCAGGAGCAGCACACCAGTGTGTTGCGTGTCACACGCGGCGTGTGTGTAATGGTCAAACAATCAGCCTTTAGCCTGCCTGGTGGCGCCTGCGCTCTCATCATTAGCGCCGTATCAAGCATCAAAACATAAACAACTAGTTGTCTTACACAAGCAGCATCATGTCCAAAAGAAAAAGAATAAAGCTGTCAGGATTCCAATACAGAAA
>NW_024622834.1:0-1774 GCF_008729295.1 Plectropomus leopardus
ATTTTGCTAAAAATAAATATTGTTGTGATATGCAGAAAATACACACATAAGAAATAAGATTTTAAATAAATAACAATAATATTGATCATACATTCTGAAATATTTGACTTTTAAGATGGTCGTTACTGTCAGAAAAATCACAGTTTACCAAGATTCTTTTATTACTTATCCCAGCCTTAATTAAAGCCTTTTGCACAGGTCGAGAAAGTTCAGCAAAACATATGTTGTTTGACGGTTTTTATAGTAAAAAGGTTATGTCATCACAAAAAGCAGCAGTGCCCCTACTATGTGGCATCCTCAGTGCGTTTGATTAATTGGTATCTCCATATAAATCACAAATACACATGTGCTGCAGCAGCCTTCTACTCTCAGAACCAAAGCACTCAAAAGAAAATACTTTTATTCATTCATACGTATACACACACACACACACACACACACAGCAGCAGCAACAGCAACAATACCCTCACATATGTATTATGCTCTTTTCTTTTCGCCACTTGCTAGGTTCTTGGCTCTTTTCAGAGCAGTGTCCTTTTCCACTCAAATGAGCATAAGCACTGTGTGCAGCGGCAGGCCTCTCCTTATCCACATGTCAATAGGCAGTGTTTGCAGAACACCCACTAAGGACCTGAGGGCCAAGGGTCATCAAAACCTCCGTCTTCTCCCTATTTGAACCTTTGACAGGAGCAAAACAAACAATCCTTAAGATCTCATCAGAGGCTTGAACTTGGCAGGGGCTCACTGGTCTGAATTAACTTCCTCGATTGGTTCGTCTAAATTTGACACCTGGCTGGAGTTGGTAGGGAGAAAGATTCTCACTTCTGATTTTAATAATGTTGAGCAACTCTACAACTCTGACTACTGCAATTCCCAGCAGTATCATTTGTGCTAATGTATAAAATAGAAAATAGAAAAGAAGTTCTTGAGATGCTGCACAGAATACCTACCCTCCAAACGAAGGAGGATACTGGATTAAATTAGTCTCCTTATCTGAAGGTGGATAAATATGATTCATAAATCTCCTACGCGATGTGCCTATAGCTATATAGCTGTAGCTATCCTTTTTTCAACTTCTTAAATCTCCTTTAACATTTGAAAAAGTGATGCGATTTACAACTATACAGCAAAATAAAAGCAGTTGTGGGTTTTCAAGCTTTCATGTAAAATTTAACTTAAATGCGTGCTTGTTTGTGTCAGCCTCTTAAGCAGATGTAGGCAACATTAGTGTTTTTTTTATATAATCACAATATCTCCCACTTTTAGCGGTAATTGAGATGTTTTTCTTTTAAATTGTAAAGCTCTGAGACCCAGTCTAGACCCATTTTTGTCATTTTTTGGGAGGGGGAGGGGGGGCAGAGGATCTTTATGCAGTGATAGCAGGTCAACTCTGTATCCCACATAGAAGTGATATACGTCATATGAAAGATGGAAACCTGAGGATTATTTTGAGCATCGTGTTTCGTTTAGCAGCCCATTCAAACTTAGGACAATAAGTTGCTGCACTAATTTTGAGGTTTAAACCATTTGTTACAAAGATTTGGTGCTAAATCTAAGTGTTTATTACCACTCATGTATTTCAAAAAAGGGCCAAAAAAAACCCCACTATATTAAAACACCTGCCTGTCGAACACCATTGGAATGCTGTGATTTTGTATCAAAAACTTTCTGTAAGAACTGCATTTTTCAGGGATTGGATGGCAATTAGTTCGGTTCTAGAAATGGCCAAGATACCCCCTTATTGTCAAAACACATATAAAAACTCCTTCAACCC
>NW_024622835.1:0-1310 GCF_008729295.1 Plectropomus leopardus
ACAGAGACAGAGACAGAGACAGAGACAGGTGTGTGAGGTTGTGCTGACAGTTGTGATGTTATGAAGCCGACAGGACGCCGTGGCTCCCGTCCTCGTGGACTCAGCGAGCAGCTGGAACGTGCTCTCGTTCACTGACCCTCCTCACAGCTGCGTCCATAAATCGGTCTGTGCTGCGTTCACTGACCCTCCTCACAGCTGCGTCCATAAATCATCAGGCGGTTCTTCTTCATCATTTTAAAGCAGCTTTTTAAATAAATATAATTTTGAAAAAATGAATTCAGAACAGGATCAGAACTGAATATTAAAATATAACTTAGGGACTGTTTGTTATTTATGAGGGGGGAAGGGTGGAGCAAAAACAAGAAGGCATGTTAAATTATTTTTAAGCCTCTGGATTTTGTATTTATCATAATGATGATTGATTTTTTTTCGCTTTCAATTTTTTGGTGATTTTTTGAAAAAAAGTTTTTTTTCTCCCTTCAGATTCTTTGGTAATTTTTTTAAATGTATTATTATTATTTTAATTAAATTATTTAATTAATGTTTTAGGCAGTTTTTTTTTCATTCTTGAAAATTAGGGGCAACTTTTGAAGAAAATAAAAAGGTTGGCGATTTTTGGTGATTTTTTCTGCAATTTTTTTTATTCTGGAAAACTTTTAAAGAGAAAAAAAAGGCACATTTGGGGGGGAATTTTCTTTTCTGTAAAAAAAATAAGTTGGCTTTTTTTTTTTTTTTTTTAAAGTTATTGGAAAATATTAAAAAAGTATTGGTGGTATTTTTATTCTTCAAAAATGTGGGTGATTTTTTTTTAATTGCAGTGTTTTTTCTTCAAACATTTCTGTCAATATTCAAAGAAAAATTTCTGACAAATTCTTTTTCTCTAAAAACTTGTTGGGTTTTTTTGGCAATAGTAAGAATTTTTTTAAATTGAGTTTTTGCGATTTTTTATTTATTCCTGAAAAGATTTTGTTGATTTTTAAGGAAAACACGGCTTCTGCTTTGAAAGGTATTTTTTCTATAAAAATGACCAAAAACGACATCAAGTTTAAAAACAGAAATTATTGTTGGATTTTCAAATTTCCGTCGGCCCTTGAACACATCATGTGTGTTTTGTTATGTTTTGTAATGCAGGTTTTTGAAACCGATTTCCAGGACTTCTCCAGGTTTTCCATGATGGTCTGATGGCTGCTGCGCGGTCAGCGTGTGGCGCTCCGTCTCACCTGGAAGCTCCTCCATGCTGTTGGCGGGGCTGAAGTAGTTCTTCAGGGCGCTGTACGCGTTCATCGCCACGTTCACGTAGAACTCCGGAG
>NW_024622836.1:0-2493 GCF_008729295.1 Plectropomus leopardus
GCCAAAGCTTGTCACAAGGTGGGTTTCCATTAACCCTCAAACTGCCTAAATTGAAATTGGGAATATGAAATACAACTAATAGAGACATTCCACATTTGAAAAACTCCCGTTTATTGCCAAAAAGTTTTTAGGCTTGCATGAGGTGATATTGTAGGTGATTTGAAAAAAACATTTTTTGCAAAACTGCAATGGAAACAGTTTTGCATGATGTACATAAAGAGTCAAAGAGTCTCTACAAATTATTGTATCACATAACTCTTTAAAAGTTGAGCAGATCATCCTGAAGTTTTGAAACCACAATTCCTCTGTGAAATCGCAGACTATCACCTCCCGGAAACCCCTCATACGTGGCCGCTCCCACGTACAAGGTGCTTGCCTTTCCATTCTCGCTCACATAACAAACCTATGTTGCGTCCGACTGGAAATAATGACGGCTAGTGCGGTGGCTGCAAAAGAAATAAACCTGTTACTGTTTTGAACATCCATCGCCGTGCTTCTTGGAAAGTTATCGCCAGAGGAGAAGTCGCAGAACTTCACTCAGTGTTTTATCGACTTTGGAAAATGTCGTTCAGGTTTCACACAGATCTATAATGGAAACCAATCTAGTGGCAGCTCACTTCACATGAGGGTTTGTGCGATGTTTGAAGAAGAAGAAGAGTTCTTTATTGTCAAATGTTCATTGTACGGCGATTTAACCCATCTTCTACGGAGCGGTGCGCAGCTGCATGCAGCGTTCGGGGACCAGCTCCAGATCTTCTGCCGCTGCTTTGATCAGGAGCACCGACAGGATAATTGACCCCCATGTTCATTTTTTTATGGTGGATGTAACTGAAGCACTAGAAGGAAACCTGTGCAGACACGAGGAGAACATGCAAACTCCACGCAGAAAGGACCCGGGACTCGAACTTGGTACCCTTTTACTGTGAGGCAACAGTGCTTACCACTGAGCCTCAGTGCCGTGTTGCCACCTCAAATCAGAATAATAATTGGTATTAACACTTGATGTCATTTTTTCTGTCATTTTCCGCCTTTTCACATTCGTCATTGCAGTGGCAAACCGTGACTATTTCAGCCAAAACTTAGACAGATTCACCCCAAAACAGCAGAAACAAGAACAGGAATTATAGAGAGATTTTAGAATTAATGCCGGAAACATAATGAACGAGTACTGTAATAATCAACCATCTGCAGCAGTGAGTCACTCCAAAATCTGCAGGCAGACAGGAATAGTATTCACAGACCGAGTGCTCCGAGTCTGCTGTCCGACTCGGGTATAAATATGAATCTGGCGAGTAGTATTTTCGGGATTCTTCGGCATATGGGCAGCAGTTCGGCATGTGTCAATGTCAGCAAGAATGCACGAGAGTTGGTGTCCAAAGCAGTCGAGTTGAGCGGACGATTTCTGCAGCAAACAGCTACGATCATCCCTGAGGGGTAAACATGTGTCCGTCAGTCACCACTCACACGGCTTAGAGCGAAACTTAATCACACAGAGCTGCAGTGAGTTTTTAACGCTACTTCAGGTGCTTTGTGAAATATCAAAAAAAGCAGGGAAAGGTGAGAGCTGCTGTGAAGCTGTGGCCTGTTTCCCTTAAGCAGTTCCAGCTCAGACAAGGTATCAAACTCACAAAACAATGCAGTTTTTTTCTGTTCAGTTTTACTAGCACTGCTGTGTGGTAGCAAATAACAGCCACGAGTATTTGAATTTTAACAGCCACTGAATGCTAAATATTGACATTTAAACGCCACTGAATTCATGAAATTGACGTATTTTGCTTTGAAAAACATGTCTGATTTTATTTGTTCTAAATTCACCTCTTAGAAATTGAGGAGTATGAAATTTATTCATTTGCAATTTCAATGTGAAAAAGTTGACATTTTTTCGTGTCATCCCCTCTCTACATATCCTATCAAATACAGGGAAAATCCCTAAAAATGAATCTTCAAAACTTTTTCAGCCAAATTTGATCATGGTTATTGGTTATAACCAGATGCAAAAATGTAGTATGTTTGGGTAGCCTATATTTTTGTGTATTAAATTGTAGAGTTTTTTTTTTTTTTTTAGCTGAATTTGGCTTGTCAAATTTGACAGATTTTTCTATTTGAACATTTTCAACTTTCATATTGAAACTGCAAATCAAGAAATTTTGAAAGTGAAAATCAAAGAGCAATTTAATTTTTTTTTATTTTCATTCCCCACATTTGGGCCTCAATTTGTGAACCTGAATTTGTGGATCTCAGCTCCTTGACATATTCTGCACTATGATGTTGTTATCCAAACCCACAAAGACGTGAATCTCTTAGAAAAGACTTTAAGCCACCTCAGAATCATAAGCTTCTATCTGATTTTTGAGCAGTTTTGAGTTATTGAACTCAAGCAAAAATATCATGAACCCTTTTGCTTTCTAAATAAAACACCAACAAATGCATGTAACTAAAAAAATAGAAACTTGCACATAATGTTAGTAAGTTGTCACAGAATATATCTATATA
>NW_024622837.1:0-7444 GCF_008729295.1 Plectropomus leopardus
AACAAAAATACACAATCTTGCCAAAAATGTATGCCATATGCATGAACACAGCAAAAATTATCAAAAAATGAGAGATGAGCAGCGCATAAAATACCCAAAACAGTCCCTAAGAGTTAAATTAAAAAGAGAAAACATCTGTGTGTGTCGGACCTTTGAAATGATTGTTGTAGTTTTCTCTTTGGATAGACAGTTTATACACATTACTGTGACTGTTTGATCTTGTCACAATTTTTTTTTATCATGATAGACTTGGCAGGCAACTCTGTAGTTCAAGAGTCCAAATTTACAATTCTTTTACAGCCAACAAGTGTTTGACGTTACAACTGCACTCACTGAACGAACAGCCGATGCAAATTTAACAGTTTTTATTACATGAAATGTGATGATTTTGCTCCTAAGAGATGTGGATTTATTTTTACACGTGTGACAAAAGAGAAATGATTTACAGAAATGATGCTTTTTCATTAAAAAAGTGAATTTCTGTGCACTTTTTGATACAAAGAACCTAACACAAATCACACACTGTTTGATTCAATTCATTCATTCATTCATTCATTCGTCCTTCAGTCTCGTCCAACCGCGTGGGTCTCTTTGGGCCTGTCGATGCGGTAGACGAACTCTGCAGGCACGAAGTAGCCCAGGTACTCCACAGTGTCAGGTGTGGTGTCGATGTAGTAGTGTCCTCCTTCTCCGTGGTGGCTGAAGCAGTGGGTGTGCTCCACACGCAGGTCCAAACCCTGAAACACAGAAAACACGTGAACACAAACATGAAAAAGCTGCTGACTGTGCAAAGAAGGAGCGTTTGTACGTTATGAGTCTCAGCTCAATATCCTGTTAATGTGATTCATTAAGAGCTTTCCAAAGTTTAATGTTCTCAGGAAGGTTTTTTCTGTGGGTCAAATGTTAAATGTATGTTTCTCTGTGTCAACGTGTGTTTTCAGTTGTACATAAAAAAGAGGATAGCTGTTTATATTGTAATTGATTGTATATATAACTGAGATAGTTGTATTGGGTTGTATATTAAATTCGGATAGTGTTTCATATTGTATTGTGCAGTGTATACATACGTGTGTGTGTGTGTGTGTGTGTATGTACGTGTATGTATGTATATGTGTGTGTGAGTGTGTGTGTGTATGTGTATATATACACACATATAACTGGGATAGTAATTTATATCGTATTGGGTTGTTTATAATGCATGCATTATATATAACCTGTTATATATGCATATATAGGGGTAATAATAAATACGAATAAAATAAACAATAATAAAAATAAGTTTTAGTAGCTTTATGAAAGATAAAAAAAACTAGATTTAAAATACCTGTAATGTTTTTTAAGGTGGTGTATATTATGGAGAAATAAACTCAAAATTCTGACAATTTCTAAGAAAATTATTGCTAACAGCATTTATTTGTACTTTTAATGTGGATTCTTACTACTTTTACTATGACAGACTTCTGATACTTAAGTGCAGTAAATATCAGATACTTATTAGACTTTTACTAAAGTAATATTCTACGACGTGATTTTAACTTCAATCAAAGTCATTTTATGGTGAGATATTTGTACTTTTACTGGAAGTAGGCATATACAAAACTTTTTTTTCAATTATCTATCAAAATTAAAACTATTTTAAATTGCACAGTAAAAGTCCTGCATTCATTTTTTAAAGTGAAGGCTGAAACAAAGGAATTATCAGAACGATGTACTTAACTTTTCTTCACGTCGGTGCAGATACGAGAGTAAAGTTGTGTTTTAACGGGCAGCGCATCAGTTGGTGCCAAAAACAAATTTTATATCCTCTGTGTCGTTGAGATGAGAGCGTGTCTGCGTTACTCACAGGGTCTCTGGACACCAGCACTGACTGGCAGATGAGCGGGGCGCTGACCTCAAAGTGCTTGAGCCAGTTGTTGACCTCGTCGTTGGTGTTGAGGGGGCAGACGGAGAACTCTCTCGGCTGTCGACGACCAGACACGCGGACATAAATCAGTGCACGTAACTGTCAGAAAAACTGTGTTTCACGTCAAATATTTACCATGATGTGGATTTTAGCTTTTCCTTTCTGGATGACGAAGGTGCCGCCCAGAGCCAGGCTCTTATCCGGGTATTGATCTTCCAGAGTCTTCCTCAGGGCCGTCACCAGGCTGTGGCCTCCCATCCTCTTCTTGGCACGGACCTCGATGACCTGCAGAGGCACACAGGTGAAGAAGGCACCACATCTCAGCCCGAGCACTCACTTTTCTTTCATTGATGTTTAACTTCCAAATGTTGGGAGCACACACGTGATGGGGCTGAGGGTCACACTCATGCACCTTCAACAACTTGCAGATAATTGAGTTTTAAGTTCATGTATAACCACAGATGTTGATTATTGGCCAAAAATGACACAGTATTTTTGGACATTGTCTTCTCAGAGACAAAAAGAGCAGCGATACTCAACATGTTTTGCTTTGGGGCATTTTGGGGCAATTTTAGGACATTCCTAGGTTTTAGGACATTTCTTAGATTTTAGGACAATTCCAGAATTTAAGGACATTTTGGGGATTTTAGCAGGTTTCAAGGATTTTCTAAAATTCCTAGGATTTTAGTACATTTGTAGTATTTTAGTACATTTGTAGTATTTTAGGACATTTCAAGGATTTTAGGAGGTTCCTCGGATTTTAGGACAATTCACAGATTTGAGGACTTTTCTAGGATTTTAAGAATTTCCTAGGTTTTAGGACATTTCTGGGATTTTAGCACAATTCTAGGATTTAAGGACAATTCCAGGATTTTAGGACTTATCTGGGATTTTAGCATGTTTCTGTGATTTTAGGACATTTCTACAATTTTAAGATGTTCCTGGGTTTTAGGAATATCTTGGGATTTTCGTATGGTTCAAGGATTTTAGTACCTTTCTTAGGATTTCAGGGCTTAGCTAGGACCTTTGTCGGGTGGCTGCTAGTGATCCTTTTTATAATCAAGCTTTATTTTGATGTTGTTTTATGCACTCTGCCACCTTATATATACTAAAAATACAAAAGCAATTCCCAGTGAGAGTCACTTCATTTTCATTGTGAATTAGAAAATGGTTGGGGGACCACACGGCAGCCTTTTGGGTGACAGATTTGGTCCATGGGCCCTAAGTTGAGTATCACTGCTGTAGATCTTGTTTGATCAGATCGGACACATCACCTTTCCAGACTTCCCTTCACAAGCGTACAGATTTCCCAGCAGTCCAAAGTTGCAGTCGGAGAATTTGTCGCTGTATTTTTCCTGCAGACACTGACCATCAGCGGGATTGATGGAGGAGAAGTAGCTGCTGTTCACCGCAGGCCTTCCCTCCGCCTCGGTCAGAACCAGAGGCATCAGCTGTGGACGAGAAAATGCAGTCCATCAGTGTTACATGAATGTCCTCCAGCATGCACAGAGCAAACTTGTCTGTGCTTGCCAGAAGTGCAACTTCAGGTTAGATACAGTCCAAACTCCAGAAAGCTGTCCAACCACCAAACGTTTGTCTTTTTCAGTCCAATATTTACTCTGTAGTCAAACAAGCTGCTGAAAACATGCACACGATTACAATTATTTATCAGCGTAATTATCAGCAAAGTTTCAGTATCTGACCAAATATCTCCCTTTCTGTTCTTGAGATATGGTGTTGAATTACGGCCAGAAAAGTGTTTTTACAGGACACTGTAACACAGTGAAGATGACCTTTGACCTCTTGGATCACTTCATCATTTGTCATATCTTATTGGAAATGGGAAATGTTCATAAAGATGTTGACCTTTGCCCTATGACCCCCAAATTCGAATCATTTCATCCTTGAGTAGATGTTGACTTTTGTTACAAATTTGTAGAAAATCCCCCAAAGCCTTCATGAGATATCGCGTTCAGACGGATGGGAGGGACGAACGGACGACCCTACAACGTGGTTCTGGCCACGACTATCGCCGATACTGAAACATCAAAATAATCTGACATAAGACCTGTCGGGTTTGAGTTTTCTTTTTAAGCCGCTGCTTTAACAAATCACTGTTTTGTATTCTATACACGATGATATCTGGGGTTTCCACTGTACCATTAAAAAAGCAAAACCTCAAGTGAAGATATATTAGCCAGAATCTTAAATGTGACGTAAAAACGCTCGACCTCTGCGTTCATTCCAACGATTCTGGAGGGAGCGGCTCCCGCGCCGAGGATGAAGGCCCCCGGCAGCTCCAGCTCTTTTGAGATGGTATTCATGTTGTACTCCTGGTATGAGAGACAACAATATATATTCATATATAATATTCATTTCACTATCATTTATTATTATCTTCAAGCACTAAAAAAACTACCTTGTCCTTCTGGACCACGGGGACCAGGTACGGCACACCACCAACATCAGTGATGCGAGGACTACCACACAGGCCTAAGGACAGAGGACCAGACAAGTCAAGTCAATTTTATTTATAGAGCCTGTTATCACAAATCACAATTCGCCTCAGAGGGATTTACAGCAGACGACATCCTTCTGTCCTTTGACCCTCAAAAAACCCTCACACCAACCATGGAAAAAATAATTTAAAAAAAATGCCAAAAATAATATTCAGTTTGAGTTACAGTGGAACTACAGAGAGGATCATTCCCCAAACTGTCAGGAAGCAGCGCAGCTACAGAACAGTCCCTAAGTAACGGCTCTGTTGTGATCTCTGCATATTCAGGTGTTGTTCTCTTTGTTGTTGGAAGGAATCAAACCTCAGATATCAGTTTATTCTTTCAGCAGAACCGAGCTGGAAACTCGCTACACCTGAACTCAAACCGCGTCCAGCGCGTCCTCTCATCATGTCCTCTCATAATGTCCTCTCATAATGTCCTCTCATCATGTCCCTGTCACACACGGAGCAGAAGGAGGGAGGGGGGAGACGGCGACCGCTTACACCAGCGGAGAATGAGAGCGGACATTTGGAAACACTGGCGGAGAACGAGAGTGGAGCGGACATTGGTGGAGACACTGGTGGAGACATCCGCCGAGAATGAGAGAGAGCGGACATTCGGAGACACTGGCGGAGAATGAGAGGGGAGCGGACACTGGTGGAGACACTGGTGGAGACATCCGCCGAGAATGAGAGAGAGCGGACATTCGGAGACACCGGCAGAGACACTGGCGGAAAATGAGAGAACACAGATATTCGGAGACAGAGGCGGAGAACGAGAGTGGAGCGGACACCGGTGGGGACACGATGGAAACACCAGCGGAGAATGAGAGAGAGTGGACATTCAGAGACCCGGCAGAGACACCGGCGGTAAATGCGAGCGGACATTTGGAGACACCGGTGGGGAACATCATGAAATCTAGATTTATACTGTTAATGTGTGTATAGGCTACAGTGTTTTGGACATTAGTAATCTGTGCACACTGGGGAGGCATACATGAGGTGTATTTTACGGCTCTCTTACCTTTGACAGGAAACTTGAAGGGCTCTTCGGTGAGATCCGGGCACTCCACAACACTCACCTGAACTTCTGCAAAGTTCTGCTCCAGTCCTGCCTGTAAAACTGCAGCCAGCAACAAGTCAGTATCAACTCTTTATGAACTCGTCTGTGACACCCTGAACTGCATATGTGAAATGTGAAGTTATCTCACCAACACGCAGGTCCTCCAGAGCTGGCGCGTGCAGCTGGACCTTCTCAGTTTTGCTGGTTTCTGCCATAATGACTGCACTGAAAGACTGACACCTGGAGAGACAGCTGACTGACTGAGGCGCGGAAAAATACAGTCAGCGGAGGAAATCACGGGGCACATACGGTACAGAAGCACAGCCAAAGAGAAAATAACTGCAAGATAATTCCCAGCCAACAATGTTTCATCGCCAGCACAGCCAGGTGTGTATAAATACAGTAACGGGCAGATTTCTTTTGTTTAAAATTTGGCACACGCGTTTATCTTCACCAATAAATCCATAAAAGTAACAGTGATTCTGGTAAAGCTAGATGATGGTAGTGAGTAAACTGAAAAGAACTGGTTACAAAAAGAGAGACTATGAAGCAAGTATGCACGATTAAAGCAGAAAGTAGGTTACCATGATATTTCGACCAGATTTTTGTCTCTCTCACTTTTTGATCTTGTTTTTTTAATTTTTCCTTTTTTCAGTTTATTTCTTTTGGTTTATCCTTTGGACTCCTATTTTTACTTTCCTTTTTTTCCATGAAGTCAGGGCGTGCATATCATTATATTTGCATTGAATTAAAAGAACAGCATAGGTGCCAAATCAACTGGGTTAGTCTATGTTTTATATTTTATTTTATTTCTGTTTATTGTAGCTATATTTATCAGGCTATGTTTTTTTATGATTATTTGTTATTAGTACTGTCTTCTAATTTCTATTTCGCAGTTTTGGTGTTTTTTTTGCACTGCCCTTTGCACAAATAGCACAAAAAATATAATATAAAAATGTTTTTTCTAAAACTCAATACAATACAATTAAATTAGATTTAAAAAACTGAATACCACATTTAAAAGTTTATGTGTTTATTTAACAGGAACAGCTCAAATTTATCGTGGGAGTCGGGTCAGTCGAAAACGGAAGTACAGACAGTGAACCATCTTGTAGTTTCTAAGCTGTCTACTCTTTGGTGATTGGTCAGGTGATCACACGTCACGTGGGTGACGCTGAAAACACTTCCTGGTTGAAGCAGGGCCACATGTGTGTTTCTCAGTTTGTTTTTTCTTTGTTTTGGTGCAGATACTCGCTGTTTCCGGACTTCAGTAAGCTGTTTGCTTAATAAGAAACCTTATGTGTTTACATAGGAGCTTAAATTAGATATAACTAAAACATATTGTGCTTTTTTCGTGGAAAAATAGCGAGCGGAAATATCTTTTGTATATATGTCTTACCAGTAAAGACCTGCACCATCTCCTGCTAAACTGCACAATGGCCGGACTGGGTGATTCTCCGACTTTAAGTGGATCTGATGCCTCAGCTGAAGACAAAATCTCGCGGTATCTTGAGTCTGCAGAGAGACTCAGCCAACAGCAGAAAGTCTCTAATGATGCACCTGAAGAGGAAGACAGGTGAGGATGCACCTCACAGGTCACACACGTGATGATGATGATGATGATGATGATGGGTCACTCCTGTAATGCAGCAACATTTTTGTACCAATTAATTACTCCCTAATTATTTATAAAGACCTTAAAAAACAACAACAAATGCCTAAAATTATAGATTAACTTCTTTATCACATTCAAAAACATGTACGTGCTTTAACTTGACTTGTTTTGGGACATGTGCTTAATTTTATCATATTACTTGTGCAGAGTTTGTTCCCTTTTTTGTTTGTCTGTTTATATTCATAGATTTTCTTGTAATGTTCTTGTTTTTTTTCTAATTTCTTATTAAAATGAGTTGATTGAGAAAACTGCTTTTCAAGAACTAAGGAAAATGTCCAGAAAAATATATGAATAATAAGCATAATT
>NW_024622838.1:0-1251 GCF_008729295.1 Plectropomus leopardus
AGAGACAGAGACACAGAGACACACCTGAAGAGACAGAGACACAGAGACACACCTGAAGAGACAGCGACACAGAGACACCAGGCGGGTTTACATGAACCCTCAAACTGTGCAAATGTATATTGCAAATTTTAAAATAAGTAATGGAAACATGTCAATTTCGAAAAAAAAACTTTTATATCTTTTCTAGGTCACAAGATGCTGCAAGGAAATAAATCTGCTAATGTTTTGAACATCCATCGCCATGGTTACTGGGATGTTATCACCAGAGAAGTCACATGACATCCCTCAGTGGAAACACAAGTCATCTCCACGTTGACTTTTATCAGGTTTTGTGCAGATGCTGAGATTTAACAAACACCAGATTTATGCCGCAGTGTGAACGTGAAGTCAGACATCACACAGTGTCCTCCTGTCCTCAGGAGACACTGTGGGGACTCACACAGTGTCCTCCTGTCCTGGACTCACTTTTATCATGTCAGTCAAACATTTGCCTGGCTGATCCTTTTTGAAGATATTAAAACAGAAGAACATCTGCAGTAAAAGTACACCACCTGTGTATTTGTACAAATACAACAGATGAGCATCAGTGCAGGTGCAGTATTAGTACACCACCTGTGTATTTGTGTGTGTGTTACCTGAGCTCCTGCAGCTCCTCCTCCAGCTGCTCCTTCTGTCTCTGCAATCTGTCCTGCTCCTCCTGCAGCCTCCTGCTCTCCCTCTGCTGCTCCTCCTGCAGCCGGTCTCTCCTCCGCACCTCCTCCCCCACCTGCCGCAGCTGCTCCTGCACCTCCTTCAGCTCCACGCACACCAAGACATGCTGGGAGGACAGCTGAGGAACACACGCACACACATCATACACGCCACATGACACAGGTGAGACCAGGTCACATGACTGTCACCTCCTCCTCTTTACCTCCTCCAGCTGGCCTCCATCCCTCCCTTGCTCCTCCATCAGACAGACCAGCTGTCTCTCCTTCTCCTCCATGTCTTTTTCAAGGTCTGTCTCTCTGTCTCTCAGCTGACAGACTACAGAGGCGTCCTCCTCCCTCTGAGCTCTGAAAACACAAAATACACCGTCACTAGAATTCAATGTTGTTTATTATCAGTGATTCAATGTTTATATTCAACGATTCAATGTTAATATCCAACGATTCAGTGTTTATATTCAATGATTCAGTGTTTTTATTCAATGATTCAGTGTTTTTATTCAATGATTCAATATTAATATTCAATGATTCAATGTTTATATTC
>NW_024622839.1:0-1801 GCF_008729295.1 Plectropomus leopardus
TCCTACAAGATTAATCCGATCGACTTTTAAATGTGGTGTGTCCATTCTCAACCCACTGGTGATTAAAAGCTATCACAGGCCCATGGAAAACTTATACGGTTTTCCTGTTATGTGGCATACAGTTTTGATGTCTCGCCATACAACAGGAAATTGTTTTAACTTTGGTGTACGTTGTCTGATCTGCCTGAAACGTCATAGGTTTGATGGGGGTCCCTCCCTAAACACATCTGTATAACAATATTTACTAGTTGTGATAGTGCCACCTAGTGGCCACAGGAAATTACTTTTTTTTATACTATTATAAGTATAGTATATACTTATTATATTGATATAGTATATATACTTATTTTAGTATATCAAGTATACTTTTTTAAGTATACTTGATATACTATCAACTTGGCCTACACAATTAATCAGATCCAGTAGAAATTCTGTCTGTATGAACCTTAAGACCTTCCCGATTGAAAGTTATCAATGGTCCATGCAAAATTTGACGGTTTTCTCGTTACGTGGCCTACAATTTTGATGTTTCATAAGAAAACAGGACATTATTGTAACTTTGATGTACATTGTGATCTGCCTGAAACCTCATACATTTTATAGGGTCCCGCCCTGAACACATCTCTATGACGATATTCACTAGCCGTAATTGCACCACCCACTGGCAACAGTGTGCCTTGAGGGACAATTATCATTGGATTTACACAATATTTGCATGGTTTACACTACAAATGATATACATAAAGATGACATGGAATTTGTGTTCCCTCTGCTGCTAACTAGTAGTGGCTGAAAGTAATACACCATGTGAAATAGCTCACTCCAGGGTCCAAATTCTCTGTGTACATTATTCAACTTTCACAGAAATGAATCACTGCTTTAGCTGGAGTCCCACCAATGCCTGGACATAAGTGGGGGTGCCAGGGCCCTTTCACCGCTGCTTGCTGCTTTAATTGTTGTCTTCTTCCTCTTCCAGCCGCCTGATGTAAAACTTTACATTGTCATGTTTAGCAATCAGTCCCTCAAGGTTTCTGTGGGCTGTTTTGGGGATTGTTACAGCCGGAAATACCTGATTTCATGAACGTCTCTACAAAAATGCGATTCAAGTTGAGATCTTTATAGCAGTCCTTCCAGAATTTAGCGGCCTATTTTTGTGATTGTTACAGCCTGAAATGCTAGATTTTGCAGTTTTTTAAAGAAAAATTGTGATGCAAGTTATAATATTTCTAGGCATTTTACTTTGCAATGAAATCAAGGGGCCAAGTGTAAATTGCAAAAATAGTCTTGGTGCTACCTCAGATTCGGAGCTTATTTTGATGATTATTGAGTGTTTCCCATAGAATTAGGACTTATTTGTAGTGGGAGAGGGGCTGACATCTTATTGCCAATGGTCAATTGTTGCTGCTGTTCTGAAGCAGCATCTCTATTCTACGGTACAAGCTAACACAATAGCAGCAGCGAACATCAGACACAGTGCCAATAGCCAGTCTCCACAGTGAGTTTTTACCTGTTTTAAATGAAATTTGCAGTTCAGTTGTGGTGATTGGACAAAACCATATGATCGCTCTAAACTCATGGGGATTGGCTGAATTCTCATTATTTATTGTGATCACAACATCACAACATTATGGAGGGACTGATAGAGGCATTTTTGCAATTAGAAATTGAGAGGGCAAGTCAAAGTTGCAAAAAAAGTTGTGATGAACACAACACAACACAACACAACACAACATGATCTCATCTCTGCATTCATATTTTACAACTTGAGAGTACAACTTGAGAGCAACATCCAGCATGTGAC
>NW_024622840.1:0-1620 GCF_008729295.1 Plectropomus leopardus
ATATTACTGTTTTTCCATATGAAGCATCGTCATAAAACAATAGAGGCTGTGATCGTAAGAAAAAAAATAGTACACAATTATTTACAGATGATTTGCACTCATTAAAACTGAATCGTCAATGCTTATTTCCAGTGTAATGTCAAGAGAAAACATTTTGGTCTGAAAATAAAAACGCAACATCTCCTGATAATATATTAGAATGCGGCCACAGTAAGTATGTTTCTGACAGATCAACGCTCGACTGACGCACTAACCTCAAAAATAAAACACCGCCTTAAAATGTATCAAAATGCAATGACAGAGATTGATAAATCCAAACAAATCATATCTGCTAAAAAGCAAAATCACTAAACCCTATCAATGTGTCAACCCTGCAATGGGCTACGCCATGAAATCACAGCTTAATGAAACATTGCTTTGCTGACAGAAAGACAGATCGACAGACAGAGAGAGAGAGAGCAGGTGATCGAAACATGACAAGCGTTTGATTGAATGAGTGTAAAACTTTCTATCCTAAACCCATTAACACAAACGACAAAAGCAGCAAGTCAAAAATAAAAATGAATAAAAAATCTTAAGACCCTATTTATGAAAACCCCTACTGCCACAAAAATGTTTTTTTTCAAATCCTTATACTTGACGTTGTTGATTGAATATAAAACAATTTCTCATTCAGAACAAAACAGAAGCAGAAATATGAAAAAGAAACTTAATAGCAAAACACTACAATTGTCTACTTTTTCAAGCCTGTCCAAATTGAATTACCAGAGGCTTTTTATCAGTCAAATTAAGAATCTGGAAAGGACAACAGCAACAACATTTAAAGTGGATCTCGAACGTTCTTATGAAAAAGCAAACTTATATATGCTTCTACTTTGTGAGAGGACAAGCCCCTGGCCACAACAGCTTTCGCCAAAATTGTAAAAAAAAAAAAAAAAAAAAAAAAAAAAAAAAAATTAAAAAAATGTAAAAGTATTTCTCTATACAACATTTTTTATACGTTGTGCGTTTGAACTTCTTTTCTAAATGTAACTCCTTTCGTGTGACATTAACAAGCAAACTGTCAGAACAAATATGATCGCAACTGGAGGATTGGAACGAGAAAATACAAGGAAAAATAATTAAATGAACGTAAATAAAGATTAAACATATCGATTTCTATGCCGATTGTATTTGCACGTTTCAGTTGTGGTTAAAATAACGAAAAACGACTTGACTTTGGGAGAATATAACATCATGGATTTAACGATTTTACCTCTGGTGAGGCTTCAGCATCTCCAAACGCGTCAGCAAAGTCTGATGGACTTTTCCTCAGAGTCTGGTCAGCAGGCAGTGTGTTGTCATTGTAAGAAGACACGAACTTAAAGTCACTGGTTCTTGAACCTGTTGTCAGGTACGCGTCATAATTGTAAGTGCTGCGTAAAGTTCCTGTGCCGTCAACATCTGCGTAATTAGGAGGGAGATAAGCGCTGGGGATGGCAACTGCTCCATCAAACAACAGTCTGGGCTTTCTCCTGCGACAAAACCTCACACCCAGGATGATGATAATGAAGGTCAGGAAAAACGTCGACACTGACACCAGCGCGATGATCAGATAAGAGGTCAGTTTGGAGTTCTTCT
>NW_024622841.1:0-2213 GCF_008729295.1 Plectropomus leopardus
GTTTTATTCTACACTTTTTCTAAAGCATGAATGTGTGTAATATGGTATACTGTCCAGTACACCTCAATAAAGTTTACTTTTGAGACAAAGTGCCACATTGAGTTTGGGTTCTTTGTGTTTTAAGTTGGTTTATGTTAACATTTGTTTGACTGTTCTTGACATATCCCTGTTCCCTGACATACATCTACATCACAGTATTTATCTATTTTAGTAACAGAGAACACAAATGCTATCTATAGTCTTGCAGTTGTTACTATATTGTCCATTTGTAATTAGTTATAGCACAGTACATTAGGTGTATTAGCATGCTTGATCGCACAGTTTGTGTCACTTACCTTCAGGTGATGGTTAAAATAATTGCTCTTTATGCTTAAACAGGTTGAGTAAAGGTGTGCAGTTTTTGATTTGGCAGCACTCTTAATAGTTCATTTTTATTTTATTTTTGGCTCATCTGTTATATCTCAAGATTAGTTCCTTCTCATGATAGACGGTTTGCTTTCGTTCTGCACGAATTTGGGTCTGTTTTTGGTGTGTGCATATTAGTTGAAGCAATCAGTTGTTATTCGTTTTAGATAACTTCCACATCATGTTTAATGCAGAAACCGAGGCCCTTTTGTTTTATCTGCTCTGGATCATGTCCAAAAGTCAGAAACTCTGTTATGAGCAAAAACTCAGTGCTGAACATCTACTAGCATTAATGTTCTGATGCATCAATGAAGATGTTCTCTCGCTGCGCTCTCAGGGTCTGTATTGGTGTAAACAATTTCTTAGCCTGTATAAACCCTGTCCTACATGTTTAACTGGTTTATTCATGCCTTTCTGTTGTAGCAACGGTTAGACTCATCAAACAAAATGATCTTTATATGTGCAGGGCGGGGACAATTATTTTAAAAGAGTCCAGTGAAAGAGTTTCAAGTGAACAAGAACTGTTGTACTATGTAAAAATTAAAGGCAACAACTTCTGTTTATGTTGAAAACACAAAAATAGAATAGAAAATCTATTTTGGGGGTCTTTTTCCATTATGTTACTGCAAATATGCTTTTATACTTTTCAAATAAAAAAGGCCATGAGATATCTATCTCTCAAAGAGGGGACCTGTATGCTGCAGGGAAAGTGTCCATCTCTAGTCTCTCACCTGAGTATTTGTTGTACACAAAGACTTTATTTCTTTAAAAATGGATAGTTGAACTTCAATTTTACCATTTGTTCTGTAATAATATTACAGAAAGATTACTTACCACTGAATTGAGAATAAATAATATTTTCTGTGCAAATTAAAAGTAAATGAAATGAAAAGTGAATAAATGTGAATGTGAAAATACCTGTTAAAGCTTGCGGGAGCAGTGCTGAGTAAGAACTTTAACACTCACACAGCTTCAGGTCCCCTCTTTGCTAAAGTTTAAAAACTCATCAGAGGTTTAAGACTTGATTTTAGTATGATTTACAGCATTATCAAGAGGGGACTTCTAAAATGATTCGTGGTAACTCTCTGGTCCTCCTGTTGGTGACTGTGAAATGACAGCAAGGTCACCAGCAGCAAGGTCAATCGGTGACTTTAAACATCGGCCATAGGTGTGAATGCAAGCATAAATGTCTGTCGCAGTCAGCTCTGTCATAGTCTGGAGACTTGCTGAGGGTGTAAAGTCAGAACCAATGGTATGAGCAAAAACTCAATAGTGAACATCTGCTAGCATTTATGCTCTGATACATCACTGAAGAAGTATTCTCTGGCTGCACTCTCATTGGTCTAAACTTGCCAAAGCCATTTCTAAGCTCCTATAAACTATGTCTTACATGTTTATTCACGTCTTGCTGTTGCAGCAATGGTTAGACTCATTAAGCTATGTGATCTCTGTCAGTGCAGGGCAGGGCAGTGATTGTAAAAGAGTCCACTGAGCGAGTATCAAGTGAACAGGAGTCGATGTACTTTATAATAATTAAAGGGAAAAAAACGTAAGTACATTTTAATTATCAAATACAGTATTGATTCGGTTGATTCATTAAGTTAATATTTTGCTGCACAAATGAGATATGGTTGTGCAGATTTTTGTTTAAAACAGCAGGCTGACTTATGACAATATAGTTGTGTTGCCTTTTTCATTTAATGCACAAGCAAACAGAGGAAGAAAAAGTAGGATTATATCTCTAATGCTTTTAGACCAAAAAAAAGCCTTGACATTTTGTATTGGGGTGGTACTTTGCAGTTGAAATT
>NW_024622842.1:0-1822 GCF_008729295.1 Plectropomus leopardus
AAACCTAGATATTCACAAAGTTTGTGATGACTGACAGGTTGTTTCTTCATGCAAAATAGATTTGGGGTTTAAAATTCAATCAAACTGCTTTACTTAAGAGGTTTAGTGAAGGCAGGTCATTTCTGACCTGTAGGACAAGTGGTGTATAAAGAAAATTAAGACAACACAAGGGCTGTCATTTCTCATTGGCTGGTAGATGTCCTCTAAAAAGCTATATCGTCTCAAACACAGTTCATTTATTTATTTGACTAGAGTTATTTGAGAGACACAGTGCATATTAGTGTTTCTGAACATATGCCAGAGTTATCCAGAAAAGCTCATTATCATTTGTCACAGGCAGAGAATAATTAAAAGCAAAACTATTAAGAATAAAAACAGTGAAATCGACAATAAAAGGCATGATGCTCTGAGCCTGCACTATAGAGACAAGGAAGACAACGTCTATCACAGAATAATTCAGCAAATATATTAACAAAAAGGGCAACGCATCCAGTTCATGACAACAGCAGTACCATATGAGGGAGAACATTCAGGAAGATTCGTAGGGCCCATGACTGATAGGGGCCCTAAAAAATTTTAACATTATGATTTTTTTTCAATAGAAAAGTAAATGCTACAAGAGAACTGCAAGCCTGCAGAGGTGGAGTTATATAAAGCTTTGAATGGGTGGACTGGGTTCTGGCAGTGTGGTTGGCTTTGCTTGAGGTGGTGGGGTCTAATGTTCTATGTTTTCAAGGGAACAAATTTCCCTGACTGCACCCCTGCATAACGGCAATGTCATGGTGCAGACTGACGGCATTGCTTACACTGGTAGATTATCTCATCAACCTCTCCCAAAGACAAGCAGCTGTCTGAGGAAAACAGCTGGTGCGATGACAAGTGCTTTTCTTTGAGACTGTGATAAGTGAAGACTTTGACAACACCTCACATCATCACAGACTTTTAAAGGTCCAGTGTGTAGGATTTAGTGCCAACTAGTGGTGAGGTTACAGAATAGAAACTTCTGTGCACCGTGTGTGGTGGAACAATAGTAGCCTTCACAAAATAGTGAATGGCCCCCGTCTAGAGTCAGTGTTTAGTTTGTCCTGTCTGGACTACTGAAGAAACAACACAGCAGACCCCATGGAAGAGGACCTGCTCATTTTGTAAACATAAACAGCTCATTCAAAGGCAAAATCAAGATTCTTATTTTCAGGTGATATATAACCGACTACATGGAAGTGTGGGGAAATACATATAAAACAAACACAAATCCAATCTTGAACCTTCCAAAAACGAACAAACAAACAAAAAAGCCAAAGGAGTTGTAAACAAAACCACTAATGGAGAACCAACAAACCCACGCTCTATCACATTAAAAGCTCTCAATTCAAAGGTCTGGTAAATGTCAAAATGGTTCAAATCATGAACAATTAAAAAATCAATCACTTCCTAATAGTATCCGTGTTGTTTCAAATAAAAGAAAGTTTGAATGATTTGAGAGGAATTTGTATGTTCAAGACACAGTTAGTAATGTCTCATGCTAATTATCATTGTATTTAAGTCAAAGTAGGTTAATTTATAGAACACCTGTAGTGTGGATTTGAAAAAAAGTAAAAAATGTACTAAATTTAAAGACATTTTAATAATATATTGAAGGGATATGAGATGGTAGAACAGACAGAGGAACAGGCACAGCAGGACAGGGTACAAGATAGGTAGGTTGTTTACGATAGTGTGACTTTTTTTTCTGTTTTGATGTGTTTTTTTTTGTTTGACTTTTGTTATGTTACATGTTTGCTTGTTTATTCAAAGTGATCTGTTCTTACTGTGTCTTAATTCT
>NW_024622843.1:0-1199 GCF_008729295.1 Plectropomus leopardus
GCGGAAATAGCATGTGTTTTCTCCATATGCCAAATCTAGTAAAATGCATGCAAAGAAGAAGAAGATGGAAGAGCAGTGGCTATTTTTTTAAAGATAATGTTTAAAAATTAATTTTCAAACCATTTAATTTAACAATGGATGCTTAAAGACATTTAAACAAAGTTTTGTGTTAGAGTTGTGGAGTTTGTGTTTGTGTTGTGTATTGTTCTAAAATCTGACACTAAGATTTTTGTTTGTTTGTTTGTTTGTTTCAATTGAGCATTTTTTGCACCTAACAGTCTGAATGTAACAATTTAGTTTCCACAGTGTATTTTAGACTTATTGTAGGAGCTGAGCTGGAAATTCACAGATTGAACAATAATACACGATCTTGCCAAAATGTCTTGCCATATGCATGAACACAGCCAAAATTATCAAAAAATGAAGCGACAAGCGAGTAAAATGCACCAAACAGTCCCTGAGGGTTAAGTTACTGCTGATGCAAACCCAACATTTCCTGCAGCTGCACCTACACATTAAAAGCATTTCACTGGTAAAACATTAGTTTATTTTCTTTTTTTCTTTTTATGAGGTAGTTGTCTTTGATGGTGAGATTAGCACTGCTGTGGTCATTTTCAGCATTATTTGACAGTGGATCAGTTTGAAATATTACAGGGAGTGATGGAACATGGATGGAGCAGCATGTGAGCTCTTGCAGGTTGACAGGCTGCAGACCTCCAACTTTCACTGTGCTGCAGCATAAACCAGATCACGGGTGCTCACGGAATCCCAATTATTGCCTGACTTCCACTTTTTTTTTTAAAAAAAAAAAGGTTTATTTCACTGCCCCGGAATTCTGTGACCTGTAGTGTTAAAACACATTTTCTGTAACCACCAGTAACTACAAGTGTCGCTACATCAACCAGGACTGACATCTCTGTCACTTTAACCCTTTGAAATCTTGAGCCACATCACTTTTCTTGTGTTGCTTTCAGACACCTTTAAGTGTTTAAGTACTTTGACACAGAAATTGGTTCAATTTCTCACAAAAACATAGGAAAAAGGCAGTGAGCAAGTTGATCAGAAATCTTCCACAAATTGTTAGAAATGTATTAGATTTTTAAAAAAAAATTAAAAAAATGCCTAGGAAGACAAGTAGAAAAGCTAAGGAAATAATGTATTTATAATGATCATATTTACATATTTAAAATTATGTTTTG
>NW_024622844.1:0-8001 GCF_008729295.1 Plectropomus leopardus
GCTCCAGCACCTGTGGGCTTTATATGAATATATTTATAAATAATTTTAAGATTATGAACTAACATTTGGATAAACAATCAAAAATAAAATCCTGAGGCACTCTTGAAATGTTAAAATGCCTTTATTTCTACGGCAGTGTCATGATGAACCCTTAAAATGCTCCTACGCGTTTCGGCATCCAAGCCTTCGTCAGGGAGTCAGACAGCTGTCAGGACAGAAGGTCCTTTTCTGTCGGCAGAACGGGGACAGGAAGCTCACCTGTACCTGAGGGCTTGGCCCGGAGAGAGCGTAGCTGTTTACACGTTCCAGCAGATGGCGTCATTTAGGTCCACAATGCTCATAAACAGTAACTATGACAACTGAACAGTGAAACATATTCTAAAGGTTCATCATGCGTGCTGTAGAGACAAAGGCATTTTAACATTTTAACGAGAGAGTGCCTTTGGATTTTCTTTTTGATCGTTTATCCCGACGTGTTCCCACCTCAAGAGCGCCTCCGACACACTGACCTTTGAGTCCAGGAAGCCCTCCTTTTCTATTAACTAACATTTGTTGGATATCTTATTTATGTTTTTCGGATTTTTTATGTTTATGATTTTTTTATTGGTGTGTGTGTGTGTGTGTGTGTGTGTGTATATTTTTGTTCTGAAATCTTACAATTTTTCTGATTCTTCATTAACACTTTTGAGGTATTTTACTAAAACTTTTGGATGTTTTATTACAATTCTAATGGATATTTTACAAATAATTTTGGGATATTTTTCTGATGTTTTTTCGATTTTTTTTCAAATATTTCTGAAAAAGATTTTCCGATGTGTCACTAACAGGGCAGGGCAATAAAACAATAAAGACAAAGGGAACCTTTAAGCTCGACAGAAATAGTGATTTGATGTATATCGTGATATATATCGATATCGACTGATATGAAAAAAAATGTTGTGATAAGACTTTATGACATATTGCCCAGCCCTAATCAGTAACATTTTTGGGGTCATTTACTAATATTTTTGGGCTATTTACCAATACTTATTTTTGACATTTTACAGATTATTTTAAGATTATTTACACATAAATTTCCAGTATGTTTTCATTTTTGCATATTCTACAAATTTTGGGAAAATGATTAACATCAGATTTTACTTCCTGCTGTTTTTCATTTATTATATTTGTGCATTAGTTGTGTTTAGCGGTTATAATTTGTGTAATATGTAATATAATAATATAGACAACATATTCAACACACGTTTGAAAGTGCAGGTTATTTTATTGTGAAATTTGACCAGATTTCTCCTCCTGCTCCTCCTCCTCCTCCTCCTGCTCCTCAGGGTCTGCGGGAGCTGCAGGGACTGGCTGACCTCCCTGAGAGCAGAAGAAGAGACATTTTCTAGACGTCTTTGGCTGTCGTTTAGGTTCTTGACTCAGACGGGACAAACAAGCCGTCATCACTCAGGACGCTGTAACCATGGCGACAGGACAGGATATTATGGGCTGTAACGGGGATGGACACTCAATGGGACAGAGGCGCCGCTAATCCTGCAGGAGGTGAATTAAAGCGAGACTTTGAGAAAAGCGGGCAGATGGGGCGAGAAAACAAAAACAAAACTATGAATAAACATGTATATAGTAAATTTCCCGCAGTGAAGATTTCTTTAAAAATGTGCGTTGATAAAAAAAACACCAAAATTTAATAAATTTTAAAAAAAAGTTGCTTAAAAAAAACATTGTTGGAAGAAAAAAAATCACCAAATTTCTCAAGAAATTAATAAACTCTTCGTCTTCCAGGCTTCAAAGGGTTCACTGTGTTTGAATGTGTCAACCTTGGAAACAAAAACATCGACCTGAGAGAGCCGGTCACCGTTTGGCTCTGTGTCCACATACTTCTGGACAAGTGTTATTAGATGTGATTATCACATTATTCTTTTTTGGGGAATATTAGAGCAGACAATCAACAGATGAAGAGAAAGAATAAGACGCTGCTCAGTTCAGTCTGGTGAAACCATCCAGCTCAGCTGATCTCAGAGCTGCCACATCAACAACACAGAGCCTGTTTCCATGGAAACTGGAAGCTAAATAGAGGCAGCGACCTGAGGAAGCTGAGAGATGGAAATAGACAGACACACACACACACACACACACACACACACACACACACACACAAGCACACAAGCACCTCCTGTTTGGTTGTCAGATGGAGGAAAACGTGACACTGACTGAACGAGTGATTAACTGAGGATGAACTACAGCAGCGTCCTGACAGGAAGTCATCATTCAACAGTCTTAAAAATAATAAATTATAAAATAAGATATTGTTAATGATACATAAATAAACACACATTTATCTATATCTCTATATATTATTCATATTTTATTTTATTATATTATTTGTATTTATTATTCATTTATTTATTTTTTGTTCATCAGACAGCCTTTATTCTATACACCTGTTGGGTTGGTTGCCTTGCTCAGCGGCTCCGCGGCAGCGGGTTTTTGATTCGATGATGAACAGTGACGTATTGACGTCACCAAGCCGCGGCTTATAGGAACACGAGCGCGCGCGCTGCGTCAAGTTTCACACATTAAAAAACACCGGAACTCAAACAAAGAACGAAGAACGGCCTGCAAAAATAAAAGCGCAATTTTTCGTATTTTCAAAAGTTTTTAAAAATCTGTTTTTTGTTTTATACAGAATAATAATAATTTGTTTATGTACAAAATCAACAAAATGATCTGAAAGAACCTTTGAATCTAAATATGAAGCTCTGGACCGTGTAAACTTTTTTGTAAAATGAGTAAAGAAAAAACCTGCCAAAAACATCTGAAGAAAAAACATCCAAAATCCAAAAGTGTTAATAAAAATGTTAAAATAAACACCAATTTCTAAAAAGATTTATAAAAAAATGTTGCAGGATCTTTGGTGATTAGAAAAACATTTCTTGCCCATTTCATTTACTCTACAAATTTTTCGTGAGTTATTTTTTTCCATTACATTTTTTGGAGCAATTTTAGATAAAGCTAAAATTACAAAACAAAACAAACACAGCAAAACACAAACAAACAAACAAAAAAGTGCCTCCCCGGAGCCGTTTGGGCGTCTGGGCGTTTTATTTTGAAATCCCTCCCCGGATGTGTGTCGGTGTGAATGGCGGGAGCCTGACTGGTTAAACTGGTGAGGAGGCGTCCGTCCAAACAGGAACAAACTGGGAAAACGTACCGGAGTGATGACTTCCACACACGGACTCTCCGGTCCGCCAAATTGCGAGCAAACTACCGGGCGGATCCTGCAAACTACTTTTCCCCGGTGTCGGAGGACTGCGGGCGGCCTGTGGTGAACTCCAGCCCGCAGTGAGCAGCGTCGTCCGGGGCGACGGAGGGAGGACCGCGGGGGGCTGGCACAGCAGTAGGCTAGGCTAGGCTAGGCTAGGCTAGGCTAGGCTAAGGATTAGCACGCTAGGCTAACAGCTTCAGCCTCCAGAAAACCTTAAACTTGGACAAACTTTATGTGAAAGACGTCGTTGGAGCGGCTGCTCCGGAAACATCCGACTAAATAAAAACGACAACATTTTGCCGTCAAAACAAAGCTGTTAGCCCGGCTGTGTTAGCATCGCTGGTTAGCGATGCTAAGTTAGCTGAGTAGCTCCCATGAGCGTTTGTAAACAGACCCAGGCTCTGACAGCGGGACAGAAAAACGGCTCACTCCATCCGCAGAAATAATAAACTTACATTTTTTGCTCGTATACATAAATTATCATTAGCATATTAATTAGCACTAAGTTCTGCTATGCTGAGGGCTGTGGACGCGCCTGTTGATGTCTGAAAGATAATTTTCTGCTTATGTCGGTGTGTTTTTATTGGACGCTGAGCTGAACTTTTAATTTATTCGGTCCGTGTGTTGGTAGCATGGAGGCCCGGGAGCCCGGCAGCAGCAGCAGCAGCAGCAGCAGCAGCAGCAGCTCGGAGCGGTTACATAACGCCAGCAGGTCCAGGGAGAAGCTGCTGCACGTCGCCTCCTCCTCAGCCCGGCTCTGACAGCTGGACACCGCTCCGACACCCCCTGACCCCCCAGCAGACAGACAGACAGGCAGACAGACGGAGAGACAGACAGACAACACAACAACAAGAAGCACTCAGCAGCATGGAGGACATCTGAGCCTGCAGGGACACAGACAGCAGAGACACAACACGGGACATTTCACTGAGGATGGAGTCAAACCCGCTGATAAACGGTGAGAGATGCTGCTGATGGAGCTGCTGCATGCAGTGTTTACAATCCGCAGCTGTGTGTGTGTGTGTGTGTGTGTGTGTGTGCGCGCGCGCGCTGTGCAGTTTGGAGGGAAGCAGCAGTGTTGCAACAGGTGTGTATGAAAGCTACTGAGGCCTGCAGCAGCCTGCAGCTCTGTGTGTGTGTGTGTGTGAGAGAGAGAGAACCAATGTGAGGCTTACACCTTGAGAGAGGACATTTTGGAAAGTCCTAGGACAGTGATACTCAACTTAATGACTTAATGCCCTACAGGCCAAACCTGGCCCTCAGTAGTGAGGAAAGGTGGCCCCCAAATAATTTTCTAAAATTTAAAATTACCAAAATAAAGTGATTTGCACTGTGAATGTTTTTGTACTGTTAGTCTCCATAATGTGTCAGAGAGCATAAAACAGCATCAAAATAGAGCTTGTTAATAAAAACAAGAGCCAGTGGAGGATCCCCCACACCCCCGACAGAGGTCTTACATAAGACACTAATGTCCTCAAATACAAGAAACGTCCAGAAATCCAAGAAATGCCCTGAAATACTCTGAATTCCTATAAAATGTCCTAAAACTCTAAAAATGTCCTCAAATCCCAGACACACTAAAATCTGAAAAAGGTCCTAAAATCCTAAAAAGGTCCTAAAATCATTGAACATCCTGAAATATAAGAAATATCCTGAAATCCTACAAAATGTCCTAAAATCTCCCAAATGTCTTGAAACATGCACTGCTGCGACTGGCCCCTGGCCTCCCGTCATTTTCACCCTCGAGCAGAGTGAGTTGAGACTCCGTGTCGTCGGTCCTCACCTCGGGGTCAGGCCGTCAGAGGCCGGTTTGAGCGTTTAGACTTGGTGATGAGGTTCAGTTTTGGGGTTTGGGGACGCTTTATGTCACCGAGTGTCCTCACAAGTATAGCAGGACGCCGCTGGTATGCGTGTTGTTGAAGCAGGTTTAATCCTGAATGCCGAGTTGATTCGTGGTTGTTTTGACGCGGCGTGTAGGAACTTGCAGCCGGAGAGCTGGTCTCCACAGAGCAGGTAGCTTAGAGTCTGTCTGTCCTCACCTGAACCAGCTGCAGCCACGGCGAGGGCGTGACCGCACACTGACAGCCAGTCCTCTAAAACTTATCATTTCTGTTTTATGTGTTTAGTTTCCTCAAATTACAGCTGCGACTAATTATTGTTTTCATTATCGATGAATGTGCCAATTATTTTCGTATTATGAGGTAAATTATTTAGTCTACAAAATGTGAAAAAAAACATCCGTCACAGTTGGAAACATGCTGAGACAATCTCTTTTATTTTGTCTGACCAACAGTCTGAAACCCAAAAATGATCACTTTATAATCCCCTAAAGCAGAACATCCTCACAGCTGGAACCAGTGAATGTTATTGTTTTGTAAGAAAAAATGACTTCAGTGATTAATTGTCTATCAACAGTTTAAGATTAATTTCCAGTCATTCAACTAATTGATTAATTGTTTTTTTCTCTGCCTTTAATGAAGCTACAGATCAGTATGTTCTGATCAGAAAGCTGTGTCACTGATTTGAAATAAACAAGTTAACACTTGAAAGCTGGATCAAAATTGGCCTTATTTTTTTCTAAAACAAGGAGAAAAAGGCAAAGACCAACTTGGCAAGAAATGTCCCAAAAATTTCAACAAATTAGTGGAAGGTGATGAAGAAAATTACCTAAAAATATTTTAAAAACAGGGGAGGATAATTAAAAAGAAACAAAGAGGAAAATGTTCAGAAAACTGTATTTGTAATTATAATAACTCTAAATTCAAATAAAAACACACACACATATTTTTTTCAGCACTTATTTTGGTGATTTTCTTTTTTTATTTTCTTTTTCTTTTTTATCATTATTCTGAAGTCTACATTACTCTGTATGTCAAAGCGCGTGTATGCCAAATATTATGCATTCAAGTCCACCTTGTAAACTCAGTAATCCATACTGAAATGAAGATTGTTTAAAACAGAAGATCATTTTAATTATTGGACACTAAAATCATAACAGTGTGCTGAATGTCTCTACAGAGGAAGACTTTTAAAATGCCAAGAAAAAAACTCAAAATGTTATCAGCAAACCTGATAATATTCTCATTCAACAGGTCCCCAATTCCCTTTGTTATCATTTTCAAGTTGTTTTAATACAGCATTTTATAATAATTAAATACTACATTAGATTAGATATAAAAAACAATAAAAACACAGCAAAATACAACAGTTTAAAAATAAAACCAAACAAATACATTCATCCATTAATTGCACATGCCCATAACAAATATTTCAGAACAAATATTTTATTACTATTATTAACACTTGAAACCGTTTCTTTAAACGGACATATGTGTAAAATGTCTCTCTTTTGAAAATAACTAAAATAAAGTGAGAATCTTCATCCAGTTGCTTTTTTTCCAGCATCATAGAAAAGCAAATGAACATGGTTTGATAACAGTGAATTTTCATGTCACAGTATTCTTTGAAACCCGAATGGTAAATGTCAAAAATATGAGCTACAATAAACAACACAATAAATACATTAAGAGATATAAGAAAAAGTGACGTGAACATTTGCATCTTATGTTAGATACATTTAAGAGTTCTGTTAGTAAGAATAAATTAGGATGCTGAAGAATATCGCTCAATCGAATAATTTCACCAAGTATTACTGTAGTTATTGCACGGCTAATAGCCACAGCTAATAGTCCCAGTTAAAGTGTAATTTTGTTCAGTCGTCCACTCAGTGACAGAGTTAAACTCATTAGTGATCAGCTGATAGGACTGTTGTACTTTAAACAAGTGAAAATGACGTCAGCGCCGACCGAACGAGCTGCTGACTGAATGTTTTCACTGATATCTGATCGTGTTGGTGCTTCTCAAATCAAAAGAGGAAAAAAAAAAACCCCAAAAAATATCAGCTGTGAGATTTAAAACATGTTAATATTCATCAGAAGACATCAATGAGAGGATGGTTATTGAGGTGAAGTGTTTCGGTCTCATTACAGACGTGATGCTGACTGTTATCATGGAGACAGGTCGAAGTCCGTGATGTAATATTCACATGTTGTCATGGCAACACTGACGCACTGATGTGAGTGTTGAATGGTGTTTATGAGATGTGACATGTTTCTGATGTGTGTCCATGATCGAGTCGTGTCAGCACTTTGAGCAGCATTACAGTAACATTACAGCAATATCATAGCAGTATTACGGTAGTATTGGTAGTTTTTTCAGTAGTATTACAGCAGTATTAGTAGTATGAGAGCACTATTGCAGCAGTATTAGTTGTATAACAGTAGTATTACAATAGTATTAAAGCAGTATTACAGTATTGTTAGTAGTATAACAGCAGTATTAGTCGTATTAGTAGTATAACAGCAGTATTACAGTAGTGTTAGTAGTATAATGACAGTGTTAGTCATATTAGTTATATAATAGCAGTATTACAGTAATATTAGTAGTATAACAGCAGTATTACAGTAGTATTAGTAGTATATCAGCAGTATCACGGTACTATTAGTAGTATAACAGCAGTATTACAGTAGTATTGGTAGTTTTTTCAGCAGCATTACAGCAGTATTAGTTGTATCACAGTAGTAGTTCAATAGTATTACAGCACTATTACAGTAGTATTAGTAAAATAACAGCAGTATTACAGTCGTATTAGTAGTATAACAGCAGTATCACAGTAGTATTAGTAGTATAACAGCAGTATCACAGTAGTATTAGTAGTATAACAGCAGTATCACAGT
>NW_024622845.1:0-3004 GCF_008729295.1 Plectropomus leopardus
AGAAAATGATTATATATTGAGACATTAACTTTTATCCGATACGTAGAACAGAATATACTATAAGATAACTTAACCCTTTGAAACCTGGATCGACATCCTTTTTTGTGCTACATTCAGACGGCTTCTTCAAGTGTCTAAACCTGTGCAAATTTTGAATTTCTTTAAAAAAAATGAGAAAAGGCAATAAGTAACTTGGCAAGAAATGTCACCAAAAAAAGAAATGAGTAGGTTTAGAAGTTTAGTTTTAAGACAATTTTCTTGCACTTTGTTTTATACATTTTTCACTTATTTTGGGTAATTATTTTCCCCAACAAAATAAGGAGGTATTTGGTTTTGTTTTGAGCTTTCAACCACATCGTCCTCATCACTGAGTGGAGCTGTGGCCATGCAATAACAGGTGTTTGTAGAGTCTGTGTGCGTATTCACGTCTTTGCTGAGAAATGGTCAGTGGTGTCAGGATGGTAAAAGGTCACATGACCACACCTTCAACAAGCTTCACTTGCTGATGAAGACCATGATATGTGGCTGAAAACATACAAAAAAGAAATAAAAAAGAGGTTGAAATTATTATTTTTTCACACAAGCGGAGTTGAGTGGATGAAATTATTATTTTTTCACACAAGCGGAGTTGAGTGGACGAAGTTTCTTACCAAAGTGTAGGGAAAACGTCTCAACAACTATATTTATAATTATTTTACATTCAAGATGATCTCACAGAAAAACAAAAAACAAAACAAGACAACCCAACAAAACTTTTTTAAAATTTTTTTTATTTTCATTTTTTTTCACCTGAATTTTTATTTTCAGGTTTTAAAGGGTAAATACACGTTTCTTTATCGGGTTTTTTTTGGTACATATTTTTGTGTCTTTGTGTACAAGAGAGTGCTTGAGGAATTTGGTTTTGATCACAGAACTGTACTGGATGACGGGGCAGTTTCCCTTATTTAAAGTGTAGACATTTAGAAAAACACATTTTTCTTTCTTCCTTGCTTCCACTCTTTCTGTTTTTGTTTTGTGTTTATTTGCCTTCAGGTTAAATATTAACATCTGTATTTGTAGCGCAGATGATGGGATTGTAATCACAGTTGCATTATCAGCATTCTTTGATACTTTATATTATTATCAACATTTCTATCTGCGTGGTTGTAAAGATCTAAAATAGTCTCCGTCCATCACTGGTGTCTGACGGTGCAGTACCGGGCCGTGTCCCCTGTGTGGCGCTGTGTGCCTGCAGACTGCAGCTGCAGCAACAGAACAAAGTGCCATCTGTGTTTCTCAGCCGACAGATTCTCCTGTTTATTAGGAGAGAACCAAAATTAATAAAGTCATTAAGTTAAAATAAGGAGTAGATTTCAAAAAGCAGGTAGAGTCCTGCAGTCAGATGTCTCTCTAATCCGGCTGTGTCTTCTTTAGGGTTCTCTGTGGAGATTTAAAGAACCTGTTTTGGAAGGTTCTGCTTTGACAAGAGAACCATTTTGAGGTGCTCTTTAAGGTTGAATGGACATATTTACAGTTTCTGTGTACTTTTTACATGTTTGTGAGTGCATAAGTGTATCTTATTTTCACCACAATTGTTCTTTAAGGTTCTTTATTTGTTCTGAAACGCAGTCGGTCTGAGTTCCTCCAGAGGGTTGAAGGTATCTGAAGGGGTTTTGAGGGTTCCTCATGAGGTTCCAGGAGGGCTTGAAGGGGTTCCTGGTGGAAGTGCGAGGTGTTTTAGGCGTTTGGAGGAGATTCTGCGGGTTCTAAGGATGGATCTAGTAGTAAAGGAGTTCCAGGGGATCTAAAAGAGCTTCAACGAGCTCTCAGAGGCAAATCTTTGGTTCCAAGGAAATCAGAGAAAACACCAGGAGCTGTATTGGGCAGTGTTAATGTCCTTAACAAACACTGTGATGAAACTTATTTATTAACGGCCTTTTTTCCGTGACGAAAACGAGCTAAAAAAAGATTTTAATAACAGAAACTATGATGAAATCTCCGTTTAATTTTCGCTGGTATTTCTTGAGAGGGTTATGCTGTCCTGAAGGGGATCTGGAGGACATTTAAGGTGTTATAATTTAAGGTTTTGATAATTTTTAGGGGTCCTCAGAGGATCTAGAGGAGGTTTTGGGGTTCTAAGAGAAGATTCAGGCAGGCGTCTGGGTTCCTGAGTTGGTTCGAACGGCTTTAAATTATGTTCTTACAGGATTTCAGATCAGTTGTTCCACAGCATGTTCTGTAAGGTCATCAGGTGAGGTTCTGGTGATTTCAAGGGGAACTGGGGAATCTCATGGTGTTTTTCTGAGCATTGAGGCTCATGAAATGTGTTTTTAGCAGGTTCCACAGACTTTAATGACGAGTTCTTTAGAGATTTCTATTATTTTGATTAACAACAGCTTTCTTCAGGAGGTTCCTGGAGTACTTGAGTCAGTTCTGGGTGTTTTTAAGGAGTTCCAGGAGCTCGAAGGGAGTTTGTAGGTAATTGTCAGGGTAGTCCAGGTGATCCAGAGGAGGTGTATGGGGTTCTGAGAGGATTCAAGGGTATCCACATAATCCGTTATTGTGGGTCTTGAGGTTCCAGGATGTACTTTGGGTGGTTCCAGGGAGTTTTTAGATAATATTGAAGGTGCTCCAGGTGATCCAGACAAGGTTTTGGCGGTTCATAGAGGCTTCAAGGGGTGTAAAGGACACAGATGTTAATCCATTATTACAGGGTCTTGAGTGGGTTTCAGGAGTTCTTGAGGGGAGTCTTAAGGGGTTTCCAGGATTACTTAATGAGATTTTAGGTTCCAGGTTCAGAGGAAGTTTGACTGGGTGCTAAACATTAGCACCAACAAAATAAAATAAAATGAATTAAAATTAAATTAAATCGATTTTGAAGAAGAAATTTCACACAAGTTGTTAAAATTACTCCCGACCTTATGTTGTGTAACAAAATGATACAAACGTTAAATGATAATCATTTATTGTAAATTATAATAAACATAATGACATTTTTAATATTGCATTTATTTGCAGCACCATT
>NW_024622846.1:0-1850 GCF_008729295.1 Plectropomus leopardus
ATGAGGTTGAATGAGGTTGAATGAGGTTGTCACAAACAGTTGATCCAGATTTATTTATGATTTTAGAGCAGCAGAGTCGACTGAAAGGCTTTACATCAATAAAAAGATCAAACAGAGCGTAAATAACATAAAACAGACATAAGAACCTCTTCTTTAATGAATCAGTGTGGATGTTTCAGTTTGGAGAAGCTGACAGAAGGAACGACACTAAAGCTGAACAATGTTCTGCTGACCGGCGGCAAATATTTTTACCGCTTTACTTTAATGCCAGACAGATTTTCGACGGAAAACTGAAGCTGTTATATCACTCCTCTTTTTTTCTGTTTATGACAACTCAAGTCTTAATTTCATAGTTTTGTTCGTTATATTTAACTAACGATGTGTGAGAGAAAATTAAAGGTGAAGTTGATCTGTATTTGGCTATAAATTAAGATTTGATTCAACATCAATCTGAATCTCTGAACCATCATCTAAAAAGTAAACATTATGCAGCAGAGGTTAAAGGTCAAAGTGTCTGATCTGAACTGTGTCCCCTCACATTAAATAACAATAATCATTCATAAAAAGAAAAAAAAGATTAAAAAAATAAAGATTACAGAACTGATCAAAATGTCAAGACTAAACATAAATACAAAGTTGATAAAATGACAAAACATTTACAAAGTGAAATACTTTTTAAATTTTATTTACTGTTTATTTTAAAAGGACGCAGCATATCAATGAACATGAGTATAAAATACAAAAGTAAATATGCCGAGTTAACGGAAGAAAGAAAAAAAGAAAATCAATTCATACAGAGGACAAAAGTGCATTATAATGAATAATAATAATAATAATAATATATTGAATCAATAAAGTGCTGTGAGTCTTTTCAGATGTTTTCTTAAATAACAATAATTCAGATATTAATTATAGGTGATTGGAGAGTGTTGGTCCAAAGAGACGTTCCTGAAAGGACTGAAAGAAGTGCGACAGTCCTAAAAATAAAAGTCTTCAGAGTGAGATCGTTCGGGCGACGTACGGCGGAAACATTTACACTAAATATATCAAAGAGATAAATGAAGGAGGGTAAATATAGAGATCTGTGCTGTCTGTGGACGTTTTTATCGCTGTTCTGTTGCTACGGCAACAGCTTTGGCCCGTGTCCACTTCCTGTCGGTTGCCGCATTAATAAACATGGAAACAGGAAATACAAATAGCCCTGTTTAAAATGTTTATGTTGAAAAGTTAGACAGAAAAAAAAAAAAAAAAACGGTTCTCGGGGAGAGAAATCAGCCGCAGCAGTTAACCACTTCCTGTTTGAGATGACTCAACTCTGGTTTTTTCACTTTGATCTCTAAATAAATCAGAGGTTTCCTTCCCGGGAGTTTCCCAAACATAATTAAATGTATATTTTTCTTTTTGTCAAATCTTCTGGACACATTTTTTAACCGTTTAAAGCCTGAGCAAACTGGTTTTATTTATTTTTTTTAATTAATTTATTTTTTTAAACTATGAGGCGACACTGAGCAACTTAAGCAGCACGATATGAGTGAAAAATTAGGCCAACAAATGTGACTGATGAGCTACCTGAAAATAAGCTGAAAAAAAGAGAAAAAAAAACAAAAACAGAAAATTACTTGAAAATAGATGAAAAAAAGTTAAAAAAAAACAAAAAAAAACCAAGATTGAGTAAATTTGTGAGTAGGATGCCGAGTCATGTGACTCGAGTCGGACCTGTTGGAACTGATTCATTAACATTTTATATTGTTAAAAAAATCCTTAAAGATTGAACTGTGTACATTTAATATTTAATGTTTCTAATATTTGTTTATTTAATATTTAAAATATTAAATCACTGTAAAATAAGA
>NW_024622847.1:0-2000 GCF_008729295.1 Plectropomus leopardus
CTGAACACTGCATTATGTGGTGGTGGCACGTATCACATTTGGCTGCACAGTTGGGTTTAGGAAAAGTTGTGTTTTTGGTTAAAATAACCAAGTTTGTTATAAATGGGATGCAAGAATGTGATAAAGTGACATAAGTATTTCCTTTAATGTGACATAACTATGTAAAGGACATAATACATAAAGTTAAAAGAAGTCAACAGTGACATTTTCTTACACTTGGGAAATGAACAGCTGTCTCCTAGGTGAAAGTCCAGTGTTTCTTTGACCCATCCATTATCAGGACCTCCTCTTTATGCAGACTTTGTCACTTTTTACACCACCTACAGGGTCATAACATTAACCACTGCCCATTGCATGACATCACTGAATCTGGGAATCAATCTGTTCAATTGAGGATCCTTACTGACTTTGCACTGACACTGTTTCTGTGTGACCATCATTTTAAAACAATATCTGCCACCATCACATAATGGGGTGTCAGGAGGTTGTGGTCATTTCACAGAGATCAGGTTGTTTTTTAATGTTGTTTTCAAAACTACATTACATAAGGAAATCAGAAATTAACTTTCAAGTCTCCTTTTTCAAAATTGCTATAGATGTCTGATCTTATTTAGTCATACATGCAGCAGTTAAGTGTTTTTTGGTTATAGCCTACTTGGTGTGTGTTTATTAATATTTATGCAACCCAAGTGAAAAAAGTGAAATTCTACCACACAAATGCTACTGCATCACATACAGCCACTGATTCATTTCACACAGTGCCCCATAGATATATGATGAATGGAGTTAATTTATTTCTAATCTGTTACAGATCTAGCTGGGGAGGAATAATGAAAAGTGATCATGCAAACTAATCCAGCCGACCACATCAGTTAACACTGAGGTAGGCAGCCTTTGTACAACTGACAAACATATGATACCTCGTCGGGTTTTGCGGTTTACAATGCTACTGCACAAGCAAATGGAGAAATATGCTTGTGCATGATCAATTTTAAGATTTGGAGAAGTTCTGTCAAAAGAAGACTGATAAGGAAGGGGGATAAATCTGTAATCAATCATGTGTGGCTGCAGTGATGATAACTTCTCTGTGTCATTTGATTCATTTGGAGCATTAAAAATCAGGATGTGAAACACCAATTTTGCTGTGATTGTAGATGTGTGTGTGAGGGCAAATGTTCTAGTGTCCAGAGTAATGTGTGTGTGCTGTTATCTATTACCCTACAGCACAATAAATGATTTTTCCAACCACAAGACAGGGATTATACATCAGTGAGCAGACAAACCATGATAACCACCTTGTCTCACACAGACCATACAGTAAATGTATTGTCAATAAATTATATTGACATATTTTTATTGATAAGGTGAAGACACACTATCAATAACAAAAACGTGGGGGGGAAATCCATACATACGGCTATATAGCCACACCATTTACAGATTCAAGACAAGAAAAAAACAAGAAGGTGCTACTAAAAAATTAGGACATCTACTTTGTAGAAAAAAGAAGCAAGAAGAAACTCTTTTCCCCTGCTTGGTAGTGCTCTCATTTTCTGGTGATGTATTCAGCACAGTGATGTGATTGCAAAATCCCATCTCGTTCTTCCAGACCCTATAAAAAGCGAGTATGACGGCGGCAATACTGATGTGTGACTGTATGGCCCTGAGCACACCACCAGGTGAATGTCCCAGAAAAGCCAGAAAACACAATTTGGCTCTGAGCTGGGGGTTCTGTGGCCTCTTTCCGAGAAAGGAAGAGAAAACCTATAATTTCATTCATGTCTGTGGAATTCCACACATATTTTCTTTTGGTTCTTAAGAGAGAGGGATGAATCAGTTGGTATCATGGAGCAGCAACTGAAGCATAATTCATGATAATGATTCACCTGTTTTTTTTTTGTGTTTTTCGCTATACCTTAGATTTTTTTTTTTTTGATATTGGTAAAAAAAGTATGTCACTCCAGACATCAGGGCTGGTGGGATTTTTAAACACCTCTATA
>NW_024622848.1:0-1005 GCF_008729295.1 Plectropomus leopardus
CAGGAAGTGACAACAGGAAGTAGCGTCAGCGTGGTCACACCGCCGTCCATCATGCGAGCCGTTGCAGTCATTAATTATGAATGTGTGTGTGGTTCCCTCTGCAGCACGGCGTGATGCGAGCGGCGGAGAGAAGTTCATTACCGGCGCCAAAACAAACAGGAATGCGAGCTGTCAGCGCGCGCTAATGAAATGCTTGATTTGTTTGTTTTCTCTCTCGACACACCTCAAGTGTCACATCCGGCCCAACGCCGGCGCCCCATTAGCGGGGCTAATTAACTTCACAACTGTCAAGCTAGCCGCGGCTAACGAAAGTGACAGCGAAAAGCGGCGCCTGAAGGCTGCTAATAACTCAAGAGGCTAACAATGGCTGACACCGGCCCCGCTCGGAGGCCGGCGAGAAAAAAGGCACGCCGTCGACATCAAATCCAGTTATCTCTTGGCGGGAGGAAAATAAGCGGGGGGGGGGGGCATCTCATGGTGGCGGGTTATTGGCAGTGGCGAGCGGAGCTTTTGTTCCCGCCATTTGAGCTGCTGCCTTCTTCGTCAGTGGCGGGAAAAAGGAGGCGACTGACTCCATCTCATGATGAACGGTGGCCGGGCCGGGCGGCGGGAGATTACTCCCCCGAGAGCCCCGAGAGCCACGAGAGCCCGCCCTGATTTATGACAGATTTATCTGTCTGCTGTCACTCGGCCGCCACGCCGAGGGAGGCGGAAATATGCAGCTATAATTGTCAATCATGGCGGCGACTGAGCGCCACGCACGCAGCCACTTACAGCCATCACCTCCTTAACACACGCACGCACACACACACGCACACACACACACGCAAACACACACATAATCACACACAAACACACGCGCACACACACACACACACACACACACACACGCAATCACACACATAATCACACACAAACACACGCACACACACACACACACACACACACGCACACACACACACACACACACACACACACACACACACACACACACACACACAACCC
>NW_024622849.1:0-2254 GCF_008729295.1 Plectropomus leopardus
GGAAATGTTTCGATATTTTTCACATTTTTGGGTTAAATATCTGGAAATTTGTGGGACACCTGCCACTTTTAGTATCCTACAATACTTAAGAGGAGATTTTAAAATATCAAGATATGTATTGTGTATCGCGATATAGCCAAAAAATTTTGTGGTATAATTTTAAAACCATCTCGCCAAGTTGGTCATTGCCTTGTTTCTCCATGTTTCGAAAGAAGTTAAGTTTTCACAGGGTCAGAAGCTTGTGAAAGGTGTCTAAATGCATCTTAAGAAAAGTGATGTTGATCCAGTTTTTAAAGGGTTAATGAAGTTTTTTCTTCTTGAGAGACTTTTGGAGTTGACCATCTCAAAAGTAGACGCTAACTGCAGCATCTGTGCTAATCTACAACAACAACAACAACAACAACATCTGTACGGACTGATCAGAGTGTTCCTGCTCTGCTTTCATAACCAGGCCGGCAGCACATTCCTGGACTGTAACACACACACACACACACACACACACACACACACACACACACACACACACACACACACACACACACGCCTTCGTTTCTCTGAAGTCTTTAAAACAGTTTTATAGTGAATTCTTTCGCCATAGAAGAGACTCCCTGGCTTGAACACTGACTGTAACATGTTGTCACTTCAGAGGGTATCTGGTAAATAAACGCGGCTCCCGCGCAGCTGTACCGGACTGATGTATGATGAGGTCTGAACAATGAGAGTCTGTTGCAGCGGCAGAGTCTCCTGCTGGCTGATTCAGTTTCGACACTGCGACTTCTTTAGAAAACTCTCTGTACCGAAAGAAAGAAAAAAGGACATTTAGTCTTCTTTAAATCCAGTAGATTCAGCGTTCAGGACACATGCGGGGGCCGATTTTTACCGACTTTTCTACCGAGAAAAGTCTTTCTTCAGTGTTTAACTTTGACCTGGCTGCACCAAGAGGAGTAACTTTTAAGATTAACCCTCTGAGACCTGGATCAGCATCACTTTTCCTGTGCTGCCTTCAGATACCTTTCACAAGTATTAAGTAAAGTAAATATATATAAAGTAAGTATTGGCAAACCTTTGATCTCTAAGGAACTTGTCAAGAAATGTCCTTTCAATTATAAGAAATTAGTAGATTTTGGAGAGTGTTTTTGTTTGTTTGTTTTAAACCTGGGAAAATGTCTAGAAAACTCTTAATTTCTAGTTATCATAATTAGATTTTTAAAATTATGATATTTTTAAGCTTTATTTATGTACTTTTTTCTTGATCAGTATTTTGACCATAACGGTGCAGCCTCGCAGCGTACAGCCAAGTATAAATCGGTGCAGCATTTGGACTCTGGAGTAAAATTGATATCCACACTGAGTGTGATGTCAGACTGGCTTTTGGTCGTACTGGTTTCGGTCCAACAGGTGCAGATGAAGACCAGTACAGGGCAGTTTGTTGAGTGGAGGTGAAGTCGGTCTGCAGCAGGGAGGCCTTTTGTTCAGCTGCTTCAGACCGGCCGGGGCCCCACGCTTTAACATGCAGTGTGTGTGTGTGTGTGTGTGTGTGTGTGTGTGTGTGTGTGTGTGTGAAGCAGCTGGTTGCTAAGGCTCACACAGGGGGGTGAAGGGAGGCAGTGACAAAGCAGCCTTTCATATTCTCTCTGTATTTAAATATAGCTGCTGCTGCTGCTGCTGCTGCTGCTGCTGCTTGTATTTTTCCTCTCTGCAGTCGGGACGCTCTGTTCCTGCTCAACTCTGCCTAAAACTTGTTCAGACTTTCTTCTTTGTCCTGTTAGACCTCCATGCAGTACTGTCAGCAGTGGTGGAAAGTACAGTTTAGTACTGCACATGTACTTCAGAACTGTTCCTCAATGTTTCCATTTTCTGCATCTTTATACTCTCTTCATTACAGATTGAAATATTGTAATTTTACTGCGCTGCATTTATATGAACAACATATACTTGTTGTTAACTTCAGATTTACAACACAAAGTGTCATCAACATATAAATTATGATATTTTTATGGGTAAAAATAACTTAATCAATGTCTTTGTCACAAACAACCTGTCAGCATATTCATTAATTTCATTTTAAACTGTGGGAATCACTAGAGGCCCCATGAAACAATATTATTACAACACGTAAGTTATAATACAATATTTTTGCAACACATTGAAGTTGATTAGTCCTTTTTCAACTGCATGTTATGCCCCCCCCCAAAAAAATGTATTTTTTTTTTTTTTTAAGAATAATTCATGGGGCCTCTAGTGGTTCCCACAG
>NW_024622850.1:0-1053 GCF_008729295.1 Plectropomus leopardus
TCTATTCTTTTCTATTATGAAATATATATTTTATAATTGTGACTTTATTTTGGAAATATCCTGACTTGTTTTCCTCAAAACTGTTACTTAGTATTTAATCTTTTTTCAATATAAAAAAAAAATCTAATTACATAAGCGAGTGCACTTGAATTGAGTTATTGAGTTATTTACTTCAAAACTATTGATAAGATTTCTAAAACTTGACACTGTGTTTGCATTTATAAAAAATAAATTAAAATGTACTTGACAACCACAATAATGTAAAAACTGGAAAATGACAAAAACTATTAAAAATTAAAAACTACTACTATAAGGGTTATTTGTCATGTTTATTTTACCTGTATTTTATTTATGTATGGTCAAATTGCATTTGCATTTACATAATATTTCTATTATGACATATAGTCTGTACTAGTATGACAATTTCAAATGTACATACTGATTGTGTGTTGAATGTATTCAATAAAGTTTTTGGAAAAATGCAATGAAACAGGTGTTTGTTAATACTATGGTCATATCTCTGGTTTGATCAGCTGATTGTGAGCAGGACTTTAACATTAAAGCTGATTAATTTGTAGCATTCTTTTAACGACTTGATGAATGTTTGATAAATTCATCTACATTGTAATTAATTACAAAACAAAAATAAGAGTACTCATTAAAACTAGGAACTGAGAAANTCTATTCTTTTCTATTATGAAATATATATTTTATAATTGTGACTTTATTTTGGAAATATCCTGACTTGTTTTCCTCAAAACTGTTACTTAGTATTTAATCTTTTTTCAATATAAAAAAAAAATCTAATTACATAAGCGAGTGCACTTGAATTGAGTTATTGAGTTATTTACTTCAAAACTATTGATAAGATTTCTAAAACTTGACACTGTGTTTGCATTTATAAAAAATAAATTAAAATGTACTTGACAACCACAATAATGTAAAAACTGGAAAATGACAAAAACTATTAAAAATTAAAAACTACTACTATAAGGGTTATTTGTCATGTTTATTTTACCTGTATTTTATTTATGTATGGTCAAATTGCATTTG
>NW_024622851.1:0-3268 GCF_008729295.1 Plectropomus leopardus
CAAAGGCAGGAGTTGATTAAAAAGGAATGAAATAAGCTAGAATGCAATCAGAAGATCAGTTCTTCATTTTGTGTATTCATCGTTGATAAATTAAAAACACAAAATATTCTAGGGATCTTGGCCACTTAATAAAAACACTCTGGTGGGGAAAGTGTTAAAGATGGGGTAGACCGAAATCTGGAAAAGGAAATTAAAAAATCAAAAAAATCATTGTGCATTGTAGAACACGTTTGCGCGGCCCCTCCTTTACCTGCTCTCTATTTCTGTTTAAAATCACATGAGACAAGAATTAGCTGCTAGCCACTCCACAGTCCTCCAACCCCCTTGCCGCTTGTCCCACCTGCACATCATTACCTCATCAGATAAGTGCATATTTAAAGAAGCATTTCGCAAATGTAAAAATTCACATAAAACTTGGTCTGGTGCAGATGCACCAGACCAAAAATAACGCACCTGCTGATGGGTGACGTAATGTGGACTGGTCTGTGTGAGGCAATGGTGGCCAGTGCTATAGTATTATAGTAAAACAGTAAGCTAAGACATGTTTCTGAAAAAATTTTGAGATGGGAAATGTCCGACTTTTTAGATTTGATCAGCACAGCTTAGTTTAATCGTTTAATCGATCTAAATTTTTAAGCTGTTTTCACTGTGCAGGAAGCAGTATGGCGACCAGCTAAAAAGGGCATTAAAATATGTTTCTGAAATTATTTTAGGAGAGAAATAGGCAGTGCAGTAACATAATCTTAAATTTATACTATGGTTCTGTCTGGTGGGGCTTTCATCTGACACCATCCAGCAGCGTTTAAAGCGGACACCAAAACACTTACAAAGCTGTGCTATTTTAAGTCAAGTCAAGTCGATTTTATTTATAGAGCCCATTATCACAAAACATGGTTTGCCTCGGAGGGCTTTACAGTGTACGACATCCCTCTGCCCTTAGACCCTCACATCACCCAAGGAAAAACTCCCGAAAAAGAACCCCTGTAACGGGGGAAAAAAAAAGGACGAAACCTCAGGAAGAGTGGTAGAGAATCATGAGGGATCCCTCTTCCAGGACGAACAGACGAGCAATAGCTGTCGTAAATAACAAATGAAATACAATCATGGCAAAAAGGAAAGAGAAAGAGAGAGGCACAGCAATAATAGAAACAGATGCATGTCATATTACAATAACGATAGGTGTGAAACTATTAATTGCAGTCCATGATGATGTTGACGTGATGCCCAAAGGCAAGATCACAGCATTGGTGCAACCAGGACCAGACCACGATCAGGGCGAGCGGGGGGCACAGTATCAGTACAGCCACAGCACGAGCACAACCAAAGGTTCACACAGTTAGGGCCAGGATCCGGGAAAACTAGGAAACAAGGGAGGAGGAATGCTCCCGAGAGGCAACGGGATTAGTGTAGTGCAGTCCAACAGACCCAGGCTCCGTAATCGCGAGCCCCAGGTGGTGACAGTACCACATGGCAATTACAGATGTAAGGCTAAGCTAAACTACTGAGGCTAAGCTAAGCTTGCAAATGGCAATGCAGTTAACAGACATGCATGATTTTCTGATGGCGGCATTGAGAGAAGGAAAAGGAGCTCAGCGTATCATAGAAAGTCACCCAGCAGGTTAAACCTATGTCAGCCTAACTATGGGCTGGTCCAGGCAACCTGAGCCAGCCCTAATTATAAGCTTTATCAAAGAGGAAGCTCTTAAGTCTACCCTTAAAAGTTGAAACGGTGTCTGCCTCCCTGACCGAAACTGGAAGATGCTTCCATAGGAGAGGAGCGTGGTAGCTGAAGGCTCTGGTTCCTATCCTACTTTTTGAAACTTTGGGAACCACAAGTAACCCTGCATTTTCAGAGCGCAGTGATTTTGAGGGTTGGTAAGGAACTATGAGCTGCGACAGATAGGATGGAGCCTGACCATTTAGAGCTTTGTAAGTAAGGAGGAGGATTTTAAATTCAATCCTGGATTTCACAGGAAGCCAGTGCAAAGAAGCTAAAACAGGAGAAATATGATCCCTTTTCTTGCTTCCCGTTAGAACACGAGCAGCAGCGTTCTGCACCAGTTGGAGAGACCTAAGAGATTTGTTGGGGCAACCAAATAATAGGGAGTTACAGTAATCCAGCCTAGAGGTGACAAATGCATGTACTAGTTTTTCAGCATCTGCTTGGGACAGGATATGTCTAATTTTTACGATGTTACGCAAGTGAAAGAAAGCCGTCCTTGAAGTTTGTTTTATATGGGAGGCAAAAGATAAATCTTGATCAAATAAAACTCTGAAGTTCCTTACAGTTGTGCTAGAGGCCAAGGTAATGCCATCTAGAGAAATTACATTGTTGGAAAAGGGGCTTCTGAGGTGTTTGGGGCCAAGAACAATAACTTCAGTTTTGTCTGAATTCAACATCAGGAAATTACAGCTCATCCAGGCTTTTACATCCTTAAAACATGTTTGAAGTCTAGATAGCTGATCAGTTTCATCTGGTTTCATAGATAGATATAATTGCGTATCGTCAGCATAACAATGGAAATTTATAGATTGTTTTCTAATTATGTTGCCTAGAGGAAGCATATATGAAGTTAAAATGTTTTGGTCCAAGCACAGAACCCTGTGGCACTCCAAAGCAGACCTTGGTGTGTGCGGAGGGTTGATTGTTGATGTGAACAAATTGGGAACGATCTGATAAGTATGACATAAACCAGGCTAGTGACGTTCCTTTATGGCCAATTAAGTTTTCCAGTCTGTGCAGTAAGATTTGATGGTCAATGGTGTCAAATGTGGCACTGAGATCTAATAGGATTAAAACAGAGACCAGACCTGTGTCAGAAGCGATAAATAAGTCGTTATTAATTTTTGCAAGTGCCGTCTCTGTACTATGATGAACTCTGAAGCCTGGCTGAAAGTCCTAGAAAAAACTATTATCTTGGAGAAAGTCATAGAGTTGATGAGCAACTGTAACCTGGGTTACAAAGCCTCACTAAATAAAAGCCTGTTAATAAAAACAGCCAATCAGAAATACATTACAAGTGATAAATAGACAATAAATAGATTAACATAGTTAAAAAATCATAAAGATCGTCAGCAATGTATATTTCATGATATAATATTTAATTTAGGATTAAAAACATGTAAATTCATGGTATTTTTATTTTTATTTAAACACAGCTTAAAAATGTGTTTAGACTCTTATTTTGAAGTGTCGCGTTGCAGCGTGGCTCGTGACTTGCCACAGCCAAACGGGTTGTTTTGTCTCTTCCTGCTTCTGAAGGAGGGA
>NW_024622852.1:0-2620 GCF_008729295.1 Plectropomus leopardus
GGCAGAATGCAACATTTTAACAATTGTACTTACAGATTTAAAATGCTAAAATATTTTCAACTGATGTTTTGTTACTCTATTGAGTGGCTTTTTGAAGTGGACAAAAATTTTGTTTAAACACTGTTAAATAATGCATATTCTTTTGTACATTTACATTTCAATAGAAAGGGCAATGCACACCTTCAAAACTTATGTGGACAGGTGTGTAGGAGAAAAAACACACTGTCCTGTACTTGCAAAAAAAAAAAAAACAGTTTTATTAAATACTTAAGACAACGTTTCAGTCAGGTAAACCTGAATGAAGATGATGAAACGTTGTACTGAGTATTTAATAAAACTGGGTTTTTTTGCAAGTACAGGACAGTGTGCGGGACCTCTCTTCTTTTACATACATTTACATTTAAAATGTAAAAAAACCAAAAAATGTCTCATCACTCCAGCTCGTGTTGTTCTGCAGTCGGTCTCTAGTTCTGCAGAGTACAGTTTGCACCCCAAAATACACGAATGCCTCCTGAATCCTCAGTTCTTACCTCCAGGAGAACCTCCCCATCGCCTCCATGACGTCTCCCAGACAGTTGATCTCCAGTCTCTGTCCCGAGGTCACTGTCCTGGTCCTGAGTCCACACTGCCACGACTCCAAACACTTCACCTTACGGACACGACACACCTCCGACACCTTCCATCAAGACACAAGCAAATGACCGAAATTTTTATTGTTATTTTTGTATGTTACATTTTGAATGTTATTAAAGTCCAAGCTTTTTCCCCTTATTCCTCAAACATTTAGTCTGGGATTTTTCGGACATCTCTGTAGTACCTCTGTTCCATCTTTACTTTTCTTGGCTTCTTCCATGACTGTCTCGCCATCTTTCAGTAAACACAGGGTTTGAGTTTTAACGCCGAGCCCACAGGTGGCGCTGCAGGGAGAGCTGTCGACGATGACCTCCAAAGGCACTTTATCCACCTGCTCCTCCAGGTTAACTGAGGTCAGAGGGTGGAGGAGGAGCAGGAGGAGGAGACTCACAGTCACATGTTTCATTTCGATGTTTGATAGTGAATCTGCTGGAAATAAAAAGTTATTTTAGTTTTCCACTCATTGCATGAAGTAAATGGAGCAGGAGCAATATTATTTCATCATAATTTTGGTTGAAAGAACTAATTTTCGACGATCACGTGTCGCTTATAATATTCAGTTGAAGGGTTCCTTTAAAAAACAAGTGTGTCTGTCTATGCAGTTTTTTTTAAGTAACTGGTCCAGTTTATATATAATTTTTATTTCTTCCTATACTGCTACTTTTATGTGTTTTTTTCTATGGTATTGTCTATTTTAGTGTTTATATTCTTTTAAATATTTCTAGTATCTTTAAATACTTTTTTCTGTGTATGTATGTCCAGGAAAAGACTCAGAATTTTTAGAAGATTAACCACAAAAAATGGGCATAACAAAACCCCAAATGACAAAAAAAATCATAATGAAGAGAAATGAAATAGCCACATAAAAAATACTACAAGAAGACACAAAACCACAAAACAGGCTTATGACTATGAAGTGATGTTAGACAATAAATAATTAATAAAGGGAAAAATCACCAGAGGGCTGCAATCTGCAGTTTTCAGCACTAGATGCCACTAAATTCTCACTAAAATCTTAATTTGTATTTCACACACAAGTAGGTAGGCGGTATGCACCTTTAAATAGTTTTCAGTCCGCCGGTAAACCAAAGAAAAAGAGGAGGGGCCGTCCGCGTTCTCGTTAACGGCGGCGCGCACGCAGACGTGCAATAATGTCAACTTGTGTTAAAGAACCGAAACGACGCAAAAAGATGAAGACGATGGAGGAGAAGTGAGCTAACGGAGAGACTGAATAAAAAGAGAGAAAGGACCGCGTTTAACACCGGAAAGGCGACGGCTGCAGGATTATGAGGGGCCGAGGAGCGACGAGGAGGTCGCCCTGTTCCACCTGGACAGGTGAGTTAATAACGGCAGTTAACGACGAGTTAACTAACTAGCTAGCGGTTAGCTAACCGCGGCTAAGAGCTAACGTTAGCACACATGGCTCTCAGTCCGCCTGCTAACTTCATGTTTCGCTAGTAGTTATTACAAATCCACTGCGCACGAGGACGACGTGAACGTGTTTTGTATGTTTGTTTAACGCGCGCGCGAATTATTAATACAATAATGCAACCATGGATGTATTATATGTGCATTTTATGTTTATGCAACACATAAAATGCACTTTTTCAACCTGCCAAAAAGTAATTGTAGCTCTACGGAGCCCGGGAGGTGACATGTGATGTGTGTTTTTTTGTTCGTTTATTTGTTTGTTTGTTTGTTTGTTTTTAGCAATTACTAATACAACACATAAAATGCACTTTTTCAACATGCCAAAACAAAAAGTGATTGCAGCTCCTATTTTGTCGCTGAAAGGCCCTTTCTGCCTCGATTTCATTGTCAGTGGTCATATTTTACAGATTATAGCCAAGCCCAGCCTGTTTTTTTCCCATCCAAAAAGATAGTGGCATTATGAAAAAAAAAGACATTTAAAAAATTAAAATTCTGAAAATTAATTAATCACAAATTAATATTTGATATTTATGATTAGGACTGATGTTGGCAAAAA
>NW_024622853.1:0-4817 GCF_008729295.1 Plectropomus leopardus
TTTTCAGCCATTTCTTTATTATGTCAAAGTTTCATGTTTTTGATGACATAGTATGGTTTGGTGAGAAATTTCAAATGTTGACATTTCAAAAAAACAGCTAAAAAATGACATAGTATGGCATGTCAAGACAAGTCATAGTATACTAAGTTGAAAAAACAGCCAAAAGAGTCATATTATAGACGGTTTCTTTTTTCCATTGTTTTGTCTTTAAGCCACTCACCAGAATTTCAGAAGGATGAAAAGGTGAAAACAAAAGGATGGTAGAAAAGGTTAAAACTGCTCGAGGCAGGCTTTAATCAAAGATTAAAACTGTCAAAGCGAAGATAACGGTTTCCTCGCTCCCTTTTACAGGAGCTACTTATACTGTCTAACACAGTGCCGAGACAAGATAAGGCAAAAAGCAAAGACAGCGATCTGTTGTAGACTTTTATCTGGACGTGTGTCGCGTCATCACTCTCTCCACTCTACTTCTCTCATTGGCTGGGGGGGGCATGTTCTTGCTGGGAAATTTCCACTCACTTCATGTGGTTTCCTGTTAAGGGTTGCTCAAACGGCTGCTGCTTCTGATTCATGAACATGTTAAACACGTTCGTGAACCAGGGTGGGGCCTTTTGCATGTTCATGAAGGGGTTCATCTCCCTCAGGGGGAATGAGCAGCTTGGGTTAGGATCTGGGTGCAACTGATCTCCCTACATATAGCATGTCGAAAAAATGGCCAAAAACGTCAGATTTTGACATGTCAAATAAATGGGTGAAAATGACATATTATAACTTGTAGAGACACGTCATAGTATACAATGTTGGAATAAAGGCTATAAACATCAAAATTTAGCATGTCGAAAATATGGCAAAAAACAGAAAAAATAGAATGTTGGGGGGGGAAAAGGGCAAAAACGTCAAATGTCAAATTTATTAGCATGTCATCCAAAATCACATCAAAAAGTCATACTATAGCATGTCATGCAAAATCACGTCAAAAAAGTCATACTATGGCATATCAACCAAAATGACATCAAATGTTATAAAATAGAATGTTGTCCAAAATTGCTTTGAAAAGTCATACTATAGCATGTCGGAAAAAACAATGCAAAAATTCATGACAAGATTGTTGTCATGAATCATACTATAGTATGTCATTAAAAATTTTAATGAAAGATGTCTTAAAATCCATGCATCCATCCATCCATTTTTTTCCGCTTATCCAGGGTTGGGTTGTGGGGGCAGCAGCCTAAGCAGGGAAGTCCAGACTTCCCTCTCCCCGGCCACTTCGTCCAGCTCTTCCCGGGGGATCCCGAGGCGTTCCCAGGCCAGCTGGGAGACATAGTCTCTCCAGTGTATCTTGGGTCTTCCCCGGGGCCTCCTATCGGTCGGACGTGTCTTGAACACCTCATAAGGGGGGCGTCCTGGAGGCATCCTAATTAGATGTCCGAGCCACCTCATCTGGCTCTTCTCAATGCGGAGGAGCAGCAGCTCTACTCCGAGCTCCTCCCGGATGACCGAGCTTCTCACCCTATCTCTAAGGGAGAGCCCAGCCACCCTACGGAGGAAGCTCATTTCAGCTTCTTGTACCTGCGATCTTGTTCTTTTGGTCACTACCCAGAGCTGGAGACCATAGGTGAGGATGGAAAACGAAGCTCAACCGGTAAATCAAGAGCTTTGCCTTCTGGCTCAGCTCCCTCTTCACCATGACAGATCGGTGCAGAGTCCATTACTACAGACGCTGCACCGATCCGCCTGTCAATCTCCCGCTCCATCCTTCCCTCACTTGTGAACAAGACCGCAAGGTACTTAAACTCCTCCACTTGGGGCAGGATCTCATCCCGGACCTGGAGAGGGCACTCCACCCTTTTCCAGTTAGGAACCATGGCCTCGGATTTGGAGGTGCTGATTCTCATCCCGGCCGCTTCACACTCAGCTGTGAACCGATCCAGTGAGAGCTGGAGGTCACGGCCTGATGAAGCCAACAGGACCACATCATCTGCAAAAAGCAGCGACCAAATCCTGAGGTCACCAAACCGGACCCCCTCAACGCCCTGGCTGAGCCTAGAAATTCTGGATGGTGGTCCAGAACCTCTTATAAGCCGTCCGGAAGTCGTTCTCCATGGCCTCATTGAACTCCTCCCATGCCCGGGTTTTTGCCTCGGCGACCACCGTAGCTGCACTCCACTTGGCCTGCCAGCACCTGTCTGCTGCCTCTGGAGTCACACAGTCCAAGAAGGCCGATAGGACTCCTTCTTCAGCTTGATGGCATCCCTCATCCACCAGTGGGTTCGGGTGTTGCCGCCACGACAGGCATCAACTACCTTATGGCCACAGCACCGATCGGCCGCCTCAGCAACGGAGGCATTGAACATGGCCCACTCAGACTCAATGGCCCCTGCCTTCCCCGGGACATGGTCGAAGCTCTCCCGGAGGTGGGAGTTGAAGCTCCTTCTGACGGGTGACTCTGCCAGACATTCCCAGCAGACCCTCACATTGCGTTTGGGTCTGCCAGGTCTGGCTGGCGTCCTTCCCACCATCAGAGCCAACTCACCACCAGGTGGTTATTGGTTGACAGCTCCGCCCCTCTCTTCATCCGAGTGTCCAAGACATACGGCCGCAAGTCCGACGACACAACTACAAAGTCGATCAGCGAACTGCGGCCTAGGGAATCCTGATGCCAAGTGCACATATGGAAACCCTTATGCTTGAACATGGTGTTTGTCATGGACAATCTGTGGCGAGCACGTCCAATAACAGTCCAATAACCAAACACCACTCGGGATCAGATCGGTGGGGGGCATTCCTCCCAATCACGCCCCTCCAGGTCTCACTGTCGCTGCCAACGTGAGCGTTGAAGTCCCCCAGCAGAACGAGGTAACCCCCAGAAGGAGGACTCTCCAGCACCCCCTCGAAGGACTCCAAAAAGGTACTCTGAGCTGCTGTGTGGACCATAGGCACAAACAGCAGTCATGATCCGTCCCCCAACCCAAAGGCGGAGGGAGGCTACCCTCTCGTCCACTGGGGTAAACTCCAACATACAGGGACTGTGCCGGGGCGCAATAAGTATTGCCACCCCTGCCCAGCGCCTCTCACCAGTGGCAACTCCAGAGTGGAAGAGAGTCCATCCCCTCTCGAGAAGACTGGTTCTGGAGCTCATGCTGTGTGTCCAGGTGAGGCCGACTATATCTAGTAGGAACTTCTCAACCTCGCGCACCAGCTCAGGCTCCTTCTCCACCAGAGAGGTGACATTCCACGTAGCTTCTGCAGCTGAGGATCGGACCACCAAGGTCCCTGCCTTTGGCTGCCGCCCAACTCACATCGCACCCGACCCCTTTGGCCTCTCCTATGGATGGTGAGCCCACGGGAAGGAGGTCCCATGTTGCCTCTTCGGGCTATGCCCGGCCACCAGGCGCTCGCCATTGAGCCACCCCCAGGCCTGGCTCCAGGAGGGGGCCCCCCGGTGACCCGCGTCGGGGCGAGGGAAACTTTGGACCATTTACGTCTTTCATCATAAGGGGTCTGGTGAGCTATGCTTTGTCTGGTCCCTCCTGTTTGCCATGGGAGACCCTACCAGGGGCATAAAGCCCCTGACAACTGAGCTCCTAGGATCATTGGGAGCGCAAACCCCTCCACCACAATAAGGTGGTAGCTCAGGGAGGGGATGTCTAAAATGTCATGATAAATCATCTTCTATGATTGAATATTTCCTTTATATGGTTTGTATTTAGCTTAAAAACAGACAAAAAAGAAAGTGAACCAGTCACTTGTCAGTTTCTGTCCTTCTAAATCCTGGTGTGTCTGACATAAAGAAATTAAATGTGGTTCCACCCCCGAAAATAAAACTTAAACAACAAAACCATCTAAACTTATCGGCCCACAGCCAGTAAACAAACAACTGTCCCACAAAATAACACGAACCAGGAAACTAAAATCATAACTTAATTATGAGGACAGACTGTTCAAAAATCGCAGCACTACCTGGCCTCTGTTGGCGCATTGATGGACGGGCGGTTCTTGATTGGTGGTCGACATCAAACAGAAAGGAAACCAGGCGGCGGCCCAGGACGTGACCACAGGCAGCGGTCAGGAGGCGGTCCCCGAGGGGATTCAGTTTCGGAGGATCAGGGGTGATATGTGAAGGCCAGCGTCACAAAGGACTGCACAGGAAATAAACACAGTCACAGTCGCCGACAGTAAGAATTTCATTATAAATATAAAAGTACAGAGAAAAATTCATCCCAAATATCACTGCATAGTATGTTAAAAAACATTCTACAAAAAAAATTTCATAGTATGGCATGTGAAAAAAATTCATCAGAAAACATCAAAGTATAGTACACTTTACAAAAATAAAATAAAATAAAATAAAATAAAAATGTTAAAAAACATCATAGTGCACCATGTGGAAAAATGAAAAAAGAAACATCATAGATCAGCATGTCAAAAAAATGTCAAAGAAAATTCAAAATAAACAATGTTGAAAATTGAATCAAAAACTGTGATAGTATAGCATGAATATATAGGGATAGGGTTTATCCTATATACAGTATACACACACACACATATGTGTATATGTATATTCTCATTTTTCTTCATTGCTGTGAAGTATTATTGCATTATTGTTACTGACACGTTCACTGAATCATTATACCTGAGTGCACTGACTTTAGGCTGTTGGTTTGTGTCTTCGTGAGGACGCGTTGTCGTCTCCTGTTGGACAGCAGCTGGGTTCATCTGAAACTTTAACAGAAACGGTGTCGTTATTATTATAACTGAAAACACGCAGAGAATGCGATCGCGCCCAGACGCCCACGGCTCGCTCACACAGCGGAGGA
>NW_024622854.1:0-2300 GCF_008729295.1 Plectropomus leopardus
GAGGTGGGACACTTTTTGGTAGATTACCTAGAAAATCTCATAAAACTCTGCAAACTACCTTAAGTGTTACTTTCAGAGCTTGTTATGGTTTTCTGCTATATTTCTAAGAAGAAAATAGGCCTATGTTGCCTAACATAATTTAGAAAGGTAGAACCATCAGGCAGGTTAAAATATTCACTCTAATGATGTGTTCAGGTAAAATGGGGAAATCGTGTTTGTTTGATCGTTAAATGATAAAACAGTTCAGTCATTAATTCATTAAATCATGAATGTAACCTGCAGATATTCATTTTGTCCAACTGTGCTGCCATGCTTTCCCTGTTCTTTTGCTGCTTGTTTCTTTGGTGCCATATTGTCTACAGTGATGGCTTGTTCTGGAGTATTGCGGCTAACATGGACTCACAGCATCTTTAATGTCTTTAGGCAACAAAAATACTTAAATGTCAGTAATATGACAGGCTGGTACACAATAGCATAAATCATTTTATGGCACTTGGTAGCCTAAAAATATGCTGTTTTCACTTCAGAAAAAAATGTCCAATTCTAGCTTAATTTTTGTCCCATTCTACCTGAGTGCATCAGACGCACAGAACCATTTCCCATAAAAGCAAAGAGTGCTGTGAAACTATTTTGATTGTATGTCAAACATTTAAAAAAAAAAAAAAAAAAAGCTATACGCTCAATCATTTTGTTCTATCGCTATTATTTTAGCTGCAGGACTTTTCTTAGCATCATAAAAAAAACTACATGCCACATGGCTTAGCCTGCAAGTTCTGTGACCAGTGGATTTCGGAAATTTTGGTTAAGCAACTAGCAACTACTTATCTGTAATCAATAAAAATGATTTTATATAAAGCAAATTTCTAAGAACAATGCAATAACATGTTCAGTTGCTAATATTTGTTTTTTTTTTTTTTTTTTTTTTTTTTTTTTTTTCCTGACTTCACCCTAATAATAACAATAATAATAACAATAATAATAATAATAATAATAATAGCCTAATAATAATAAAAGAGATGCGGACAGAAAGGCTGCGCCTGTGTGTGTCTGCTGTGTATTGCATAGTTCCCTGCCTTCTGTCAGTCTAAACACTCCAGCTTTAACGAAAACATATCCATCCAAACCATTTATCGCTGGCGCGCGCGCATCGGCCTGTCTCTGTGGATGATCAATGAATTGTCGTTCATCAGAGGGACGCAGCAAAACATCAAATAGAGTCCACATTGATAGTGTAGTCGGTATCAGAAGGATGACAGACTTAAATCTGTTAAATCTCCATGTGAGGCTCGTTAACTGTGGAAAGGTTTGTTTAATTCCTCCTGCACCTGGTAAAACTGGCCTCGCAGGTGGATGTCATAGGGGCCGATCTCTGCGGAGGGCCCCTGGCTGATAGAGCAGTACCGGAGGCCGTAGTGACAGCTACGCTCCACCGGCTCCTCGTGCTTGAGCGAGAAAATCCCGTTGAAGTTGACGGGGGGACTGAGGGTCCCTACTGTGTCCAGCGGGCTGGACGTGTCCGGAGAGGGACTGTCGTAAAGAGCATCATAGGGACCGAACACAGAGCCGAAGGGGCGCATGGGTCTGTCCGCCGAGCCAGGACCCACCGTCTCCATCCCGGGGTGCTGATAGGCGGGGTACCGGGAGAACGAGTCCCCGCCAGGTTCCGACAGAAAGCTGCGGGAGCTGAGCTGCAGACAGCCGGCCACCAGGTTGGTGGTGGGCTGGGACAGACCCTTACACAGAGTATGCACGAACGTGAGCAGGTCGGGCCTCTTCCCGGTGCTCAGGATCTCACTGAGGGCCCAGATGTAGTTTTTGGCCAGGCGGAGCGTCTCGATTTTGGACAGTTTCTGCGTCTTGGAGTAGCATGGGACCACCTTCCGCAGACTGTCCAGCGCCTTGTTCAGACCATGCATCCGGTTCCTCTCGCGCGCGTTGGCCTCGATGCGCCGCAGCCGGACACGGTCCAGTCGGGCCTGGCTCAGCTTCTTCTTATGTGAATCTCTTCGTCTTAGGCCGCCCGCTTGTTCCTCCTCCTCTTCCCCTTCCTCCTCTTCCTCCTCTCCGCAGTCCTCTCTCCTGGACTCGGCCGTGTCCTCCGGGGCTCTGCCAGGCTCGGGCTTCACTGCTTTCGTTAATTGGTTAGTGGTCCAGCTGGTCCTGAAGGGACTGCTGGTCTGCGTGGAGGGCGGCTTATCAAAAGTCAGCATGTCGTCCTGCACGAGCCTTGGACAGAAAGTGAAATGAATATTAGACATACAGATCACATACAACTTTATAAAACCCAAAAAGGAATGACC
>NW_024622855.1:0-2846 GCF_008729295.1 Plectropomus leopardus
ATAATTATATAGCTCATGATTGTGAAACTAAAACTGTTACAGCATCATAATTATTTTTAAGCACTTTTATCGGGTTTTTTTGTTTGTTTTGACTTTTCTTCTTTGGTATTTTTTCAGGATATTTCTCCCCTTTTTTTTCAAAACTAATTTCATGCTAATTTTCACAAAGTTTTGCATTTTTCCCTCATGCTTTTAACATAAATCAATCCAGTTTGCTCCGGTTTCAAAGGGTTAAACTCTGAAAGCCATAAAACGTCTCAGAGACAAAAAAAAGACGTTAAAGACTCACCTGCTGCTGAGGGACGTCTGGAGACGCCTCCTGCAGGAGCTCAGGGGGGCAGCAGGAGGCGTCACAGCTCAGCCTGCTGCTCCTCTGAGCTCCTGCAGGAGACAGCGGGGACAGTGTAGTTGTGGTTTTATTGTGGCGGTGTGTGTCGCCTCCTTCCTGTCGCTGGTCTCAGTTTGACCTCCGGCTTCAGTTTTTTCTGCTGTTGCACAAAAACAAACGACAAACGACAGAAAACAGCTGAAAATATTTACGCTACTTCAAATATTTTAACCCGAATATCAACAAATATATCGACGTGATCAATACTCACTCCGTCTCATCGCTGACTCAGCTTCCTGTTGGCGGCGGAGCGACGGAAAGCAGCGGCTCCACCGACGTTTGACACAGAAGAGCATGAAGACGAACATTTTAAAGACTGTGTTTTGTTTGTTTGTTTGTTTGTTTGTTTGTTTGTTTGTTTGTTTGTTTGTTTAGGCCAGTTTTTAGAAAATAAGGCAACATTTGAGCCATTTTTTCCTCTGAAGGTCTTTGGTAATTTTTCAAGAAACATGTTGATGTATGTTTTTCTTTACCATTGTTTTGCTTTTTTATTTTATTTTTTTGCATTTTCTTTTATGTTGGTGTTTTTTCTTTAAATGTTTTTTTTCTTTTCTTTATGTTTGACATTCTTAAGAATAAACATTGGTAATTTATTCCTTTTTAAAAATTTATGGTGATTTTAAGTTACTTCATTTAAAGTTTTTGGCGTCATCAAGTAAAGCTGTTTAAAAAAACCGTAAATACAGCAAACACACAGAGGGACACAGTTTGTCTTCAGTGTCCGTCCCCCTGTCTGCGTCTCCACACTGACAAACAGCTGACCGTCCTTTTAACTCTTTGTTGACTGTTTAACCCTTTGAGACTGAAACGTTAAATTCTCCTCTAAAACACGGCAAAATATTGAGTACATTTGCAAGAAATGAATAAAAGCTGACAAGAAAATTACTGTTTTAAAAAATGGAGAGAATTATTAGAAAATTATTTTAAAAAAGGAAAAAATATCTTGAAACTATATTTATGATTTTTGGAATTATATATTCAAAATATCTTACAGAATTTTTTTCCAGCACTTTTGGGGGTTATTTCCTCAATAGTTTTTGTTGTTTGTTTCCTTTTTTGGGGCTATTTTTCAGGTCATTTCCTTGTAAATGATTTGTTGCTCATTTTCGGGCCGTTGCCTTTTCTCCGTGTTTTAGAGGAAAAGGAGCTCCAGCCTTCAAAGGGTTAAAGGGAGGAGTCAGAGACGTGTTTTCACAGGAAGCTGCTCGCGGCCGAAACGTTGAATTCTGACAAACAAACATGTTTTAGGTTTTTGAAGTAAAAACTGACGTTTCTGCGATTTTTCGTCTTAGTTATGAAGAAATGAACGTGCACGTCTGTGTCAGGTTCTGCACGCAGCGACGTGATTGGCTGACGGCTGTTTTCTCTGCAGGTTTTCCTCACGTCTGTAACTGTGGATGTTTCTCATGTAAACGATAATAATCTCATGTAATCTGACAATATTTTAGACATTAAACTGAAACACAACAGCAAACTTTCTCTGTTCGTTTGTTTTGGTCTGAAACATAAAATCTAATTTAACCCTTTGACGCCTGAGCGATTTTTTTTCAAAAAACATGAAGAAACTTAACACGAATTGTCCCAAAAAAAAAAGCCAAAAAAACTGTAAAACGTACAAGAAAAATAACTAAATATTAATTTAAAATCTCATTTCTTGCACATTGTGAAATATTTCCTACCAAGCTGCTCACTGACTTTTTTTCTGTTTTCGTACGAAATTGCACCATTTTGCGAAAATATTTAAAGGGTTAACTAAAGAAACTGGACGAGGAACAAGAAAACTAAATAATTATTAACTTAAAAATTATGACAGTTTGAAAAAAAGGAAATGGACCAGAACATAATTTAATATATAGAATTATAATAATTATGTAGTTTCCGCTTGTTTAAAATCATTTTTTTTAAATCTACTCATTTCTTATCAAGATGATCGTCGCTTTTTTTCTTGTTTTTATTTAAAATCTCACATTTTCTGAGGATTTTAAGGGTTAGATGGAGCTGAAAGCGGCTCGTGTCAAACACGCAGCGGCAGACTTCAGCCACCAGAGGGCGCCGACGGTTCATGTTTTCCAGCCTGGACTCGAGTCATTAAAGGGTTAAACCGCAAACGTCCCTGAAAGCACATCAGCAAACCCAGCAGAGTCCTCCGGAAAAACTACTAATGATGAAAGAAGAAAATCAGTCCGAATTTATTATTACTAAAATCATCTTTTAGTAAAACATCTGAGTATAAAGAAATGCAATTCTTACGAAATCAGGAAAATATTCCGAAAAAATTCACAAAAAAACGACGAGTAAAAACAAAACATCTGAAAATCGTTCGTTAAATGTCTGACGACGATTCAGGTTTTAAATCTTCTTTTGGTTTGAGCAGAAACAAAAGTCGCTTTTCAGCCGGTGAAGACGCTGTCTGTCTCTCTGTCTGTGTCTCTGTCTGTCTGTGTCTCTGTCTGTCTGT
>NW_024622856.1:0-2444 GCF_008729295.1 Plectropomus leopardus
TGCGGAAATAAAACATGTTTTTACTAAAAACGTCCCTGCTTCTATTTCAAAATAAAAGCCCTCTGACAGAATCCCATCAGTTGTTGACACAAGGCATTTTATTTTGAAATAATTGCTGGACCGTGTTGTTGACGATGCTGGAGCTGCATGATTTCGTAAATGAGGGAGATTTGTGATTATAAATGTGAATTTAATTTTCAAAAATACTTCTACAGCAAAAGTTGATGTATGTGATTAATTTAGATTAATTAATCAGCATGTAATTAATTATATTATTTTTTATTTTCACTTCATTCTCACAGCAGCCCTACTTATTATAGCATTTAAATTTGCAGATAAACCAAAGCAGCCATCATATCCATCCATGACTTCATTGTCTTACGGTGGGCTGTGTTTATATTAACTGCTGTAAATCCAGATGTGCTTTTCTATTAAAAGCCAGGATCCAGTATAACTGAGGAGAGAGAGATGTACCACTGTACCCATTTTAGAAAACTGTCTTTTTTTTGTGGCTGTAAAGCAGCCTGTGTTGATCGAGTAGGATGAATCGTCGTTCAGAGGACACGTTTGGATTTGGATCAAAGCTCAACCATCAGGTTACACAAAGATCATCTACAAATTATTTTTTTAATTGCAATAATGGGGCAGCACCGAAACATACGTAAAATGTCTGCGGAGCATTTAAAGAAGAAAAAGTACAGTTATAAGAATTAACCATATGCATTTTGTAACGTCTACAAACTGCAGCACGGCCCCATGAATGAGCTGGAAGTTCATCAACTAGTCTGCTAAATATTTAGATGTGTTAGATTTGATCACATTTTATTTAATCTGGTTGACACACTTTGTATCCATGGCAACTGTTGCATTGATTCTTCTATGTGATAAATAAATCTGAAATAATAATCTGTTTATTATTTTTCTCACTGTTGGAGTATGTAAGTATATGATGCAATGTTCATGTTCATTCCTTATTTCTTGTTCATTTTCTATATGTGGTCATGTTTATTCCGTACAAAAAAGACAAGATATAGTCCCACAGTAACTCTATGTTCTGGTTAACAGTTTAACGTTCTGTAAGATAAACTAACCTTTGAGGTCAGCAGTGTGAGTGAACACATGAGTTCTGGGTGACAGTTTAACGCCTTGTGTGATAATCTAAGTCTTTGATGCAAGTGGTGTGAGTGAAAGCATGACGTGAAGAGAGCTTGATACTTGGAGATGTGAGGAAGAGATGTGTTGGATGCATGGGGTCAAAAGGGCGTGAGTGTGTGAGTATCTGTGAGGTTGTTCAACAGGACACCCAACAAGGAAAAACAATCCCTAATAAGGGATTGTCCTTGAGGTTAACCAATCCAAAAGATGCCATGCCGAAAGGAGGGGGGCCAGATAACGAGGGGAGCCAACCAGAAGATGATTCTACCTTCATTCACATTTCCTCATTGTAATAGTATAAAAAGACTGGATCAGGGAAAGACAGGTTGTCAGAATGCAGGCTGACTCGCTGATGTTGTCGGCTAGGGAGAGGCATTTCTGATCCACAGCTCTGTAACTGCTCACTGCTTGCTGTTTGAAAAGATTCACTAAAGGTTCGAACTTATAATTCTAAATCTTGTGTAGACATTCAATCATTTGCTGTTTATTGAGTTGCCTTTAAGAATTCTGAACATAGCGCTCACCCTGTGAGGGTGAGAGTTTTTTCTATTTACAGCAATCGAGAGAAAAACTCCTTCATCACTCTGTTCTAAATATGAGACAAATCCGTGTGAACAGAAACAGCTGTTTCCTCTCGGCTGTGGAGCATTTGTGTGTGATGGTTACAGACGATGACTCGCTCGAGTCTGGAGTTTCTGTGTTGTAACTTTTTGATGAGTCGGCGTTCTTCAGCTCTGACTGTTTGAAACAGAAAATGAATCAAATGGAGGTTAACCTCAACAGCTGGCTGCACTAACATAAAAAATGATTATCACACCAGCAGAGAAACTATTCTGATATTAGAAAGAAAGTGAACCTGTTTTTAAAAACACTGTTTACTGAATAACTGTCTGTATGTGTTCAACTCTGAGTTAGTTTCAAAGTTCTTGAATCACTTTATCAATCTGAAAATGTCTCTGTGGTATTTCAGGTTCAAACAACAGAGGCAGAAAAAACAAATTTAGAAAATGTTCAGGAAAAGTTGTTCACAGAATCGAAAACCGATTAAACACAAATGGTTCAAACTTAATTGAAGAGAACATCTCTAAGTTTATCCATTCATAAACATGTGGATGAATCCTGACCTGAGAGTCTCCAGAGGACAGTGAGGACTCTTCAGTCCAGCAGACAGCTGCTTCAGTCCTGAATCCTGCAGGTCGTTGTTACTCAGGTCCAGGTGTCTCAGACTGGAGGACTGGGAGCTGAGGACAGAGGACAGAGCTGCACAGCTTCTCTCTGAGAGCTTACAG
>NW_024622857.1:0-2955 GCF_008729295.1 Plectropomus leopardus
AAGGAATAGTTTCAACAAAATAATGTCACTTTATAGCCTGGGCTACACCAGTATTTACTTAAATTTGAGCTATGTATTAATACAGGGGGCAATATTAAAAGGCACCACCTTTTATTATATTTTTGTGGGCACAACACTTTTTGATTCTGTTAATTTAATTTCTCCTATCGTGATTACGATATGATAAGGTGTGTGTGTGTAGAGAGAGATAAATATACCATTATCTGATTTTCACGTAAATATTAAAACCAACTGTACCGCTGTGGCTCTATGGGCCAGTAGAGCCGGGTATTTTACATTTTTCTAAACCCAGAAAAAAAGTTTTCTCTGCTTCATGTGCCACTGAGCAGCTCTCATAGGAATGAATGAGGCTGCGCCCCCACGGCTGTATCCAGATTTATAATAGATCATGATGGATACTGAGATCAAATCTATTGACACCCGCTGGGTAAGAGGTGGAAATAATCTTTGAGGCAATGTTGTATTAATTCTTGATGATGTTTAACAGTCGCTGATCGCTATACTGTTACATTTAAACCTAGAGCAGCGCGAGAGACTGGATGATTATCGCTGATCTGGTGGGGTGAAATGCTGTAAAGCTAATTCATACATTGACTCAGAGTGAAAACTCTGTTGTTTTCAGTGAGTGAAAACATTGTTAACCTGTTAGGTTGATTGTAAGGCAGCTGATATTCATGTTAATGTGTTGATATTCATGTTAATTGCCGTAGATAGCCTAAAAAAGGCACTAATGGTGATAGCTACCCAAGACTGTGTTTTGTGATGCTAATTGTTATTAGCTTGGGCCTAGCCACTTAGCTAGCATAATTACTTGGTGTTATATGTAAACTATTGAGATGCTGATTATTTCAGTTGCTGTTTACAAGGGTTGATATTACTACAGATGTTGGAAACAAAGTATTTGTGCAATCTCTCATTGTTACCGGTGCAAGGAGTGACAGCTAAGAGAGAGAGATTCCCAGTGTGGACTGGGTGGTGAGCCAAACCGAATCACTGGTATTGAACCCTGAGACGTGTGAAAGGTTTCCTAATTCCCCTCCCTCGCAGACTGTGTGGTAGGACAAAATAAATATTGATGCATTGACATAGAAAAAGGGCCTCAAGGCAAAGAAAACTTTCATTCATTGTTCTTCAACTAACTGTTGTGTTTCAATTGTCCACTTATCTTGTAATAACAAATGGCCACGGAAAAAAAAAAACTCAAGCTATTGTTGTCTGTGTCATTATTGATGTTCAAAAATACTGGCTCTTAAAAACGTATGGTCTTCTGATACTGGTCCAGGTATTATTATTGGTTACCTACCTGTGCTCTGCCATTATAATTAATAACAAGAGTTACACCTGACCCTGACCATCGCTGTCTGACCTTGACCATCGCTACCTGACCATCGCTGCCTCACCATCACTGCCTCACCATTGCTGCCTCACCATTGCTGCCTCACCATTGCTGCCTGACCCTGACCATGGAATTGGCAGATCAGAAAACTGTCATGTAATTGGTTTTGTAAAAATGTTTCAGACGCCACAAACATCTGAACATGAATATTTGCTTCTTTCACAATAACTCCTGAGCTAAATATATCATCTTTGTATGTAAACCTTTTCTTGTTGGCTATACTAGCTGTGTACACAAAATAATATGATGACAGGACAACATGAGAATGTGTTAGTTGATTATTCATCTTGTGAAGGCCAATTACCGTCTGAAGAGATTTCTAACAGGAGCCAGCTTCAGTGTAGCGGGGCTACAGTGGGCCTGCAGAGACCATCAGTTGTCTTTGTGCTCTCTAATGCAGAGCAGCCGGTATTTTTCTTGCTCTTCCATTCAGCAGCTCTTTGAATGCTGTCAGCTGGTTGTGGTTTGGATGGGACGGCTCCAGTTTGGCCACACTTGCCACGCTCTGTGGCCAGCTTTTATAAGCTTTGGTTGTGCACAACAGAGAGAGAGAAACAGAATGAATAAAAGGGGGAAATAAATGGATTTTAATTAATTGTCCATACAAAGGGCAAAACCCCCATTGTGGTTATGTTTTTTCATTTCTCTTTTTCTCTCTGTTCAGCATCTCTTCAGGGAGGCCCTGAGTGCTCAATCGTCGACCGGCCAGCCAAGGCCTCGCTGAAACACACAGCATATGCCAATCCCACAATCCACCCTGCTCGATAAGGTCTCTCTCTCTCTGTTTCTCACTGCCTCTCTATCTCTCTCAGCCACCCAGCAGTGGCAGGGGGCTCCAATCTGCCACTCATTCAGGTGAACCGTGCCAAGGCCTGTGCTGCTCGCTGCCAAGGCATTAGTGGCTGGGTATGTGATGGGAAAATCAGTGTGTGCATGTGTGTGTAAGCTGGTTCCAAAGGTTTCCAGGGTGGAGGGAGGTCCTGGTGTGCTGAGAAGCACTGCACATAGGAAGAGGAGGAGGAGGAGGAAATGAAGGTCCTCCTCCTCTTCAGCAGGGACCCCAGTGATGGAGGGATAGTTGGATGGGAGAGATGGGGAACTGGCAGCTGTGTCTAAGACAAGGAGTTGGGGTCATCAGAATTAATAACATTTTTTTTATCTTAACATAAATCACAGGAGTTTTTGTTACACTGCATTGAATCAAAGACCCAAAGACTCCGGAGGAACCAAAAAAAAAAAAAATTAAAAATGAATGATTGTGAAGCTCACGTCATCCTTCTCAAAGGTTACCCTATAAAACCTGGGCAAATCCTTTTGATTTCTTTCAAAGACATGGGAAGAGGGCAATGAGCAACTTATTAAGAAATTACCCAAAAATTATCAAAGTGGTAAAAAAAAGTACAAGAAAACTACATGAAAATGGAAAGAAATGTTAAAACAAAAAACATACAAGTGCTAACGGGCAGTGTGTGTATAATGAGTGTGTATGTATATCTATATCTATCTATATCTATATCTATCTACCTATCTATCTATCT